>NC_030999.1:121246-213438 GCF_000149955.1 Fusarium oxysporum f. sp. lycopersici 4287
TCTCGTGTTTTAGGTTTTCTAATTTTATGAGTGCGGTACGAGAAACGCAGTGCGTTTACGTCGGGGAAAATATGGGCGAAAATGCTAGACGGTCATTGGTCAAAAACAGGAACGCAATGCGTTCTGCTGATACAGTGGGGTGCAATAAGTTTGAATACACCTGGAGGTACCGATCATCGAGGCGCGCCTGTTACGCGGCACAGATGTATTCTCGGCTCCACGTTGTGCCTCGCTGCGGCACGTCGTTTTAATCATTCCAAGGGGAATATGGGGGAAATACTTATGAATTTGACTATAAGAATAGCCTTGCCTCTTTAATTCACATATTTGTGACCGTAATAAAGGCGTAAGTTCCTTACCTCAAGTCATCATAAGGCGTTATTAGGCGTTGTGATGTATATATGGAGGAGGACGAAAAAGCGGCATCAAAAACGTGGTCCTGATCGGGTTAGCCAGGGCCGAGATACCAGCAGATGTATTCAAACTTATTGCACCCCACTGTAATTCTTGAGTAGGTCCTTGCTGACTTGTAGAAGTTTCTGTTAAGATTGAGGATATCCCTGCAAGGACTTGCCCCACAATGAGAGTGAGGGATTCGCATCCAATCAGCAGCCCCGGAATTCTTCATGATAAGATTATGATAAGATTATTGTCATGCCAACCATGTAAGAAGTAGAAAACAAACATGACGCCATCCGCCAATCTCCAAAATACCTATCCTATCCAAACCCAAGCATATCCAAACACCAGAACAAGAGTTCGGAAACCCAAGTCAAGCAATGTCGCCCGACCAGCGTATAGAATCCTGGCTACGACAAATCGGATCCGTGACAAAGCCTCAACACGATAAACAAAAACATTGCGCAAAGCGTCAGCGACTAAATCCTCAAAATCCTCCAACTCCAGACCCTTCGCAGAGCAGCCGCAGCATGGGCTCCCGCAGATCTAAGCGCCGCGCAATTGACGCCCCGGATGTGAGCGATGGCAACGACGATATTCTGGATACCCCACGACCGCCGAAACTCCAAGCTCCGAGGAGTGAATCAGGTACCTCGTTGACTTCATCATCGGCTGCATCGGGGTATTCTTCGCCAACAAAGCAACTACGTGAGCTGAAGCTCCATCCCAGAGGTGTGGATTCTAGAGAGCTTAAGGACTTTCAAAATAAGCCTGCTAGCTTGAAAACGCTTTTGCAAAAGATCGATGATAGCGTATCCGGTTTTGGAATTCTGCCAACGTCGCAGCGGACTTGCATGGCCGAGCTGGATATCAAAATCTACGACAACTTCGAGTGGGTAAAGGCAAAGCCTCCCAGAGATATCTTCTTCTCGGATGACCGCGACGATCTGGGCCATACGCCGCCACCCGAGGTAATCCAGACGATTCTACATCAGGCGGGTGAATGCAGTGAAAGAGGTCATTCAGAAGCGAGCTGGAATGTCGAGGTCCATCATCTTGTGCTGAAAGCTGCGTTGAGGCCTTTGCAGGGCCCTCAGTCGAGCCAATTCTTCGACTTTCTTCTCAGGTGAGATTCTTATCTTGCATTCTACTTAATTAGTCTTACTGACCAATTCAGCACCACTGCGTCGATCCTGCCTGGCTATCAAGCGACATCAGCGTCTAAGAAAGTTGATTTCTGCATGTATATCGACCCGAAGCATGAAGAATCCGCACAAATACGCGAGACTATCCTAGCTTTGATGAATGTTTTACCAATGGGCATGTTCAACCATGCCAACCTATTGCCGCTATCCGACCGCCCTATAGCAGTCAGCATCGAGACTAAAAAGACAGGCGAAGGGTGGGACAACGCTCGGCTTCAGATGGAAGTATGGATGGCAGCCCACTGGCAATTCCTCCGCAAGGTTCTTCAGCTACATCGCCTTGCCGCAGAGGCAGTATCTTCTCTGGAACAAACAGCCGGGTTCAATTCATATGAGACGCGGAAATTACCAGATTTTCTCCCTGGTATTATCATCCAAGGGCATGATTGGTATCTTATCATCACGACTTCAGAAGGTGAAAAGACTATTTTCTGGCATAAGGAGAATTTTGGCCAAACGTCCAAGTCAAAGGGGATTTATACGATTATTCATAATTTGCAATTATTGCGGAAATGGGCGCAGGAGGTGTATTGGGAATGGATGAGAGAATTGTTGCTCAGCTGGCCGCGGCATAGAGGGAAAGTTTTTGCTGTTGAAGATTATTAATGGGGTTTTCTTGATCCCCATTTTGGGGTTTATTGCACAGTAGAGGCAAGCGATGAGTTGATGAGATATGATACCCTTTTATAATAGTATATGCGTTATTTTCGTCGATTATGTCTTAAGGCTCGTGCGGCGTAACGTACTGACATTTACAACATACCATTGCTTAGACCAAAGAAATGGCGGATAACTATCTGTTCTTATTAAGGAATTCAGGCACGATATTGCTAACGACCCTGCCTTTACCAACCACCCCCTCCTGTAACCTTAATATATTTCCAGGGCCACCTTACGACTCCAGATTAATTAATTAATTCTTAAAACCCCAAATCTGTAAAATCTGAAACTCTCTACTTTGGTATTGTACTTCTTAACGCCTCCAATAGTCTTTAAATATTATTGTTATCGTCATCATTGCGAATTAATTAATTCATTAATTACCTACTAGATATATTTCTAGTACGATCATCTCATCGTTGTGCCGTCGCATATAGCATGAAAGCTTCCTGCAATATCTTGGACAGACCCCCCTGCTCACACCACCGTTGAGAAATTCACCCAAACTTACACCCAACCCCCCCCCCCTCCCCCCAACCTCTTGAGATCAGCAACCTTAAAGTCTAGCCACACCCCAAATTAAATACAGCGTTTTATATTTTTATCTATATCTTTGCTCTCTCACACACACATACACCTTTGTCACGATGAGACTTGATGACACAACAAATCAAGCGCTTCAAACAGCGCTATAGAAGTAGGTTTCTCGACTCGACTTCAATTTTGCTAAACTAACCCTTCCCGCAGGGCCGAGACCGGACTTTATTCTGATCTCAAAATTACGTGTTGCAATAAACAGTATCAAGTCCATAAGGCCATCATCTGCCCAAGGTCTTCTTTCTTTAGAAGTGCATGCGAAAATCACTTCCAGGTAAGTCCTGACGGGTTTGCATTCGTGCTGCCATTGCCTGATGCTAAGTCCTACCCATCATACTTGTAGGAAAGCCAATCAAATGTAATCGATCTTCCGGAAGATGACCCGGGAGCGGTGGATTCCATGATCTATTACATCTACAATGGCTATTATCCCAAAATGGATCCAGGAACCCAGGGTATATCGAAAGACAGATTAGCAGCCGCCGGCTGGAAGCTAGAGACGTTTGGTAAGATACTTCCCTGTCAAGTATTGCGAGCCTAGCTAACGTGTCGTGTACAGGAGAATTCACCGGCGGGCTTCAGGTCAAGTTTCTTGTCCTGCATGCAAAGGTATATTGCCCTTGCCAAGAAATACGAGGTGTCAGGACTGAAGGAGATGGCGCAACGGTGTTTCCAAATTATTTCCAATTGCAGGGGTTCTTGTAGCAAAGAATTTGCACAGGCTTTTGAGTTTGTATACATGACAACGATCGATTCAGATAGGGGGGTTGCGCGATGTCGTTGTTCATGCTCTACATGAAAACCCTCGAGCCCTTGATGAAGAGCATATTCGGAGAGCGATGCGTTTGCAGCCGGATCTGCCGTACGATCTTGTGTTATATGGCCGTGGCAAGGAGATGGGGAAGGAGAAAGATAGACGCTCTAGGCCATCGTGGATGAATAGGCCAGAGGCTAGTTGAAAGCCTTTCCAGAATTTCTCTTACCAAACTCCTCTAATATCAACTGCCCAATATGCACCTGCTCTTCCCTCTCAGGTCCAGAGCGATGACTCGTTCCATACACGAGGGTCATCTGCCAGCATAGCAACTGAGCAGCGTCGCTTAAACAGCCCTGGAGCACCAACATCTGACTCGCATGATGGATGTAATGCACAGACTTCCCGCGAGCTCGAAGTCACTCGCCCAAAGGGTGACTGGTACAAGAAACTTCCTGAGGATCTGATCGCATGTTTAGAAAAGTATCAGCAGGATAACAACCTCAGTCTTGGAATCGATGGGCTACGGATACAGCCTGGCAATTACGTATGTCCTTTCTGTATCGAGTCTAAGAGGAAGCTCTATAAGCGCCCTAGTCATTTCTCAAACCACTTAGCAAGCCACTGGGCTGCTCTCAAGAAGCATTGAAAAGGTGGCCGATCTTTGTATTCACTTCAACTGCGATATTGGGTTATTGTGTTTCTTGGCGATAGAAGATTGACAGGAAGAGAAGTTCGATGTGTACGAGGTACCCTTAAGAAGTGCCCCAAATGATCCAGGAAGGGTTCGGCAAACTGGAGAACAATTACACCAAGACAGATCCGATGGCGGTCCGACACCTGAATCAGGCCTACAGCTGTTTGATCGACTGCTTGGGTGATCCGATATGTGATATGATGCTTCTACTGGCATTGATATTCGGTGCTTGCACGGTGACGCCTCACATCGACGAGCGGGGAAGCGAATTCTATCCGGCCAGGAAAAGGAAAGAATAGGATATACTGACGGCAACGATGGTTATACGAATGCTCTGGTTCATGATGAAAGAAGCATTTCTATTGGAGGATACTGATGAGAAAGTGTTTTCCGTCGCTAAGATGACGCAAAAGATTGGTAAGTAGAACCAATGTGGGGCGAGTCAGAATGAACCGGCTGACCGTTTTCTCTTATACTTATCGCGCTGTAGAGAACATAGGTTTCAACAATCATGGGTTGCTGAAGTTTGGGTGGGTGGAATACAAGACGAACACTGGTAACTGTCGTCGGACGCCGCAAACAACAGAGATGCAGCTCAGTTCCATGGAGGAGCTCTATGAGGACCGCAAGTGCTTGATTTCAGCCATGAAGAATGCGGAAAGGTTCATATCCTTGGTGTTTGGAAGTGACAATGAGGTTTGGATGGCTCGGTGTTACTCGATCATTCGAGATAGACGTCTAGCGTGCACGGACCAGAACATGTGCATTGCGTCGCATTGTTCGCAGCAATCATTGTAGTAGGCCGTCGACGCAAACAATGGTCTCAGGGCTGACCGGTCGTTAAGGGCATCTCCGAAAGTGCTACAAGCATATCAAGTCGTGCTTGATCGAGGGTTTCATCCCGGCGAGTGCATCGCATCCGGTTAGTCCATAGCTCTTTCTTTCCCGCAGGCGCGCTAGTATCAAATGAGGATCTTTGCTTATGCAACCGGTCGCTCGTCCGAAACCAGTTTCTCGGTAAACTCTCCGACAAAATCTGGAACTGCTTGCAGAAACTGGTTAATAGTTTGCGGTGCATTCCGCAATGATTGCTGATCATCTGTGCTTACGATGAGCCAGTATCGCTGGATGTCATTAGCTTTCCAACTCTGAAAGCTCAGATTATCCCGGACATCATCGCGTAGCCATCGTACACGTAGCGTTGATCTCCCGGTTATGTGATTTTTTAGATGCCGTGATAGGATATCGTGACTCGCAGACGGCAACTCACAATACTTACACTCCGTTCTATACTGGAGGGCTAGGTATAGGTGCGGAGCGGACCTATCTGCTGGCTTTGGTAGCTGATCTGGATCAGGAAAATACAGGGAAATGACAAGTAGATTAAGCTTTTGTCGGTGCTTTTTAGATATGCCATGTTTCTCTTTGAGGTGACATCCGACGCGATCATCGTCTGTCTTCAAGGCAAAACCACAAGCCATGCAAATGACAGCTTGGTGTGAGATATCATAATAAAGCTCCAGTCTCCTAAGCGTCTGTACTTGGCTGGGCGTAATATTTTGCTGGTGAAGTAGGCTTCTAGAGGATGCCTGGAAAGATATGCTAAGACGTTAGGACACTTAAAGGTTTTCTAGGATGGATGCGAATGCTGAGATTATCAGTAGAAGAAAGGAGACGCAGCAGTCTAGAAAGGGTTATTATGATTAAGGTCAGCTAATTCCAGAGTCTGCCTGTGATTGGTGCTTAGCCTCGTCACAATGATTTCAGCATGGGTAGCACGGATCACCATGTCATGTAACGGGCCGTGTTTCGCGATCTGGTATACGCGACCTGAACAGAAACGGGGCCCGTTACGGGTTCTGAAAATCCATGTTAGTTTCCATAGTTTTGGTTGGCCTAAAACTAGTAACGGGCCCCGTTACCGACTAGAATACTAGAGTAGGTATAGGTGATTTTTGTGACTTGGAAACTTGCGCACATCCATCCGCAATCTTCTTTCGAAGACTCGTTATGTACCGTTCCACCTGTTGGTACATTTGGAATTCCAGTTCGGGCTGTAGGTAGCTTGGGACTACCTGTTGTGGCATCGCCAATACGTGCGCCTCACTTTCAATACCAGATGAATTTAAGATCGAGGAGTTGTCATCACGACTCTTGCTTAGATCTCGAATAACAGGGTCACGAATGCCCCGCAGGGGATTCCGCCGCAAACCGCTAGGTTTATATGATAAGCTGAAAGCAAAGTTCTCTTGATCGTAGCAGAGTTCCTGTAATTCGTACGACAAAGTTTGGCGGATCTGGCAACGAACCTAAGACTGCCATTGATCCTGGCTCCAACGGAGGTATTGAGGGAGGGGTGCAGGGTATCCCGGCCGCCAGCGGGTCCTCGACTATAATAGGAAATGTAACGCTTGATCGAGTCACTCTACCGCAACATGCCATGACATGCTGCGACAACAATATTGGTTCAAAAAGAATAAGACCTAATCTGTGATGCTCTATAGACTAGCGAAATATATATTAGAATCAAACTTAGTCAAAACATTGGTGGCGGTCCGGAAGACCTAAGTCGCATTTGCCTACTGGATTAACGGCGCTAAAAACGCCTGGGGCAAGGGCGTCGAGTACCCGATAGGGCAAAGCCGATGATGTCTAAGGCAGTAAAATAACCCATTTCGATATGTAGTAAAAATAATATATAGGTGATATTACACAGCGGGTATTAATTGATTTCAAGCAGAATTGCACAGTTGCGCCCGTGTTGAAGTTTGGATTATATTTTGGACGTGGTTCAAAAGGAGCGTGGATAGCGTTATATGACTAGATGGCCCATGCATTTCGCTACATCTAGCCCCAGTCGCCAGCTAGAGGGCTACAGTAGTTGGGGGTAAGGGTTATTCTGACGCGTCGGTTACTATTAGGAATTCCATTCTACAACAGGTAAATTCTCATACCAACATCCCTAGTTTTCCCCTTGAGCCTTGAGAAAGCTGTATGAGGAGACTCATCCTGTCAGATCGAACCACCAGATGCTGACGATGGAGAAATTCCCATATACTGCCAATCGTTATCATTCGATGAAGGGCTATTCGAGGATGCATGCTCCGCAAAGCTCTCATCTTTGTTCTTGGTGTGGGGCTGGTCGGGAGCCGGAATGTCCCTGTCAACAGACGACCTCACTGAGTTGTAGTCATCTGCGACGATATCCACCATTAGCTGGCCGGCTGAGTTTGCTGTGGTCAAATGCCATGCTACTCACCATCTAGTGTGGGAAATGTAAATGATGGCTCAGACAGATCGACCTCGTCTGCAGCGGGGGCACTTAATGCGAGGGCAGTTTTTGCTTCAGCTCTCTTTGTGGCATTATGCTCGAGTGCGGAAAGCCTCTCTCGGTCTTTTTTGACAAGCTTGCCTCTGCGTGCCTTTTTTGCTAATAAGCAAGCAATTTCCTCCTCTTCATTGGCTGCTTCAGCTTCAGTCGCCTGAGCCTCAGCAATTCTTTGCGCCACGGCAACAGCGGCAGCTGCAGCCTTTTCCGCTTCTTTAGCAGCTGTTTCTTCGGCCCTCTTAGCTGCTTGCTCCTCAGCTTCCTTCATAACTCGATCCACATCCGAAGCCTTGCCTTTTACTATGGGTCCGGTATCGCTGAGACCTCGGAGAATCTCTACGAGTTCCTCCTTCCGAAGTGAATCATCACGTAGAGATACTTTTGAAGTTTGGAGTAACAGAATAGTCTTCAAAAGTACCATGCTGAGCGTATTGGGAGTTCCAATCTCAGAGAGTACCTTTTCTGAAGTTGGATAGGTAATGTTCTCGGCAAAAGCAAGGATGCGCGACTCAACATACGCGGCTATTCCCGGCAGAGTGCTCAATGACAGACTTGACTCTTCCATGATATCAACTAAGGAAGGTAAGCTCAACCTGTCGCCGAGTGCGATTATCTCTCTTCTTGCCAGATCACGAAGAGAGGGCAATTGAAAGGATTGGGCTGCGGCGTACACGCGGAGTGCAGTTGTAAATTCGGATGCATAACTTATCATAATAGTCTCTCCCTGTGGCTTCAGGCATTGATACCTGCCGGTGGCCATAAAGTGAATAAGTACATGGCCGGTATTGTAGTCGATATCGTTCAAGTGAAGGTCGCGTGATGACGAAGAGAAACAGCCTGTCGCGGCGCTTCGGGAAGCAAGCTCGACACTCTGATGTAGGAGTGCATAAGGGATATGGAGGGGTCCATTTCCTTGGAAGTATACCGCACAGACTTGGCTGGCGTAAGGCCTGTTACATCGTCAGTTGACAATCTTCAATGAGAGAACTCATATTCCTAACGAGTGTTCTGGCCTGCTGTCCTTCTTTATGCCCATGCTGTCTGTTTCGCCACCCCGAAAGGGTGTTGCGGTCTCTCTCTGCTTGTTGACCGGGTCGTTAGACATGTTTGTGAGTGCTGGATAAGAGCTGAACTATGTTAAATCTAGATAATAAAAGCCTGTCGCGCTATAGCTAGAATGGTGGTAGAAGGGGCACTCCGACATATAGAGGCATTGACAAAGGGACTCGGAGTATAATGATAAGCGCCGGTTCTGTTATAGCTAAAGGCTCTACTTGTTTTAAGGCATGGGTCAGCGACCCACACGAAGGCTATTGACAAGCTCCGAAAACCTTAAAGGCGCACTTCATTCTAATGATGTAAGTGTGATATAATATAGTTTATTCCTTTTGGGAGGACAGACTTCACACAATCTAAAACCATGGACCTTGACTACTGACAAAGCCCTAGTTTTCCCGATTCACAACCATGAGGGGTCTGCTCGGAAGCCAAGTTCCTGAGGTACTTCGCATCCTATCTCCAGACGATTAAATCAAATGAGCACCGAAAAATCTGGAACTAAGGTTCTTCAAGAGGTATGAAGATATAGTTCATGTATTCGCTATAATACATAATATAGGCCTTGCCTGAGGCAGGAGCTTCTCACTCAAATCTGGTTGTCCCACTTAAACAACTGTTGTGGCTTTTATTATCGAGGCCGTATGCGGAAGAGCGAAAGAGCACCCACTCAATAACCCGTCTTTCCATGACGTCAAGGTTTGAGAGCTTGAAGTATAACCATGATCGTCCATATCATTCGCAAAGTGTATGCCTGCTTACCCTCCTTATCGCATCCCAGCTGACCAGACCAAGGTCCTTGAGCAGAACGGGATGGCTCAGTGGCTACAAACTGCTCGCTGGCTAGAGATGTTCAACAAATCGACCGCTCAACGTCCTTGCTGACTCCTCACAACAACCGGGTCCGGTGAGAGGCGAAGGTGACTTTTCAGCCAACAGAAGGGAACTCCGCATTAAATATTAGTTAATTTAATTCATTTTAACTGGATCTTAACCTAACCATATCAGACAGATCTCGGTTTCGGCTGCATTCCGTGTTACAGACATGCCCGTAATGTTGTCTTAAGTCGTTTATCAGTCGCGTTATTTTACCATCTTTGACAATCTCCCTATGAAAATATCCCATCCACCATTAACTTCGACTGCGCTACAAGCAGAAGTTGCTGACATGTGATTTACAAGGGTGGGAAGTTCCATGCATACCACATATTTACGTCCCTGAAGACGTAAGTAGTTATGACGCTATTATTATGTTGTCTGAGCAGAGTATAGGACGCCTGGGTTACATGGACCTACGCACCTCTAAAACTAACGGGCAGTTATACTACGTAATAGGCCACAAAGCCTCTCAGAATCATTTAATAATTCGACGGGTTAGACGACTATGGATCAGTTCCCGCCACCGCGAACGGCCCCAGCTGGATGACTCGTTTATTATGGACAATATGCACGGCCACAATGATATCCTCCGTTAGGTGCATAGCTGGGATTCTCATAAGGATAACAAATTTGGTACGGGCGAGGACCGTCGTGTAAACAGTGGGATACATACATTTGGATTTACTGATTTATGTCAATGAGTCCTAAATGACCTTATCGCCAATGGCTCTATTATCGTACGGGTTGCAAATACTGTTGTGATTTGCTGAAACAAACTCCACTTACAATCGAGGACTGCTTTTCAGTGCCACCATGGTTCCGCAAGACGCGAGTAAATCTCGATCCATCTTACACTCCAAACAGATCCAAGGCCTTCGAACGTTGCGGTCGAATGTGTATTCTTTGTCAAGCGTATGAGGAACATTATTAGGGCCTAATCTATCAGGTTCGTGGTGGTTATCCGGTCCCTCAGCTTCGATGTGCGTGGCTTGGGGCACTGCAACCATGCATACCGGCGAGAAACTGCTGAATAAGCTTCTGTGTAGCATATTCCCTGTCAATGTTGGTATCATCATTAGCCAAATCTGCTGACCCCTCGACATGGATCTGCGGGCTTTGAGGCTGCCTCTGATCTTCGCCTTCTTCAGCAGAGTCGATGTCAAGTACTTCCTCCTCATAAGAGGGATCTAGCTCGATGTTACTGATGATGGAATCATCAACTTTCGGAATGGAGATAGTAAAGTCATCAAAAGGAAAAATGCCGTTATCTTTAATCTCCTCAGCGTCGGGAAATGAACCTATCTCAGGCTCTAGTAGCTCATTCTCTGCCACTGAAACAGCTGCATGTCACAACGGTTCTCCCTGGTGGCTTGCTGCAATATTATCCTTTCTTGCATTCTGGCACTCCTGGCACCTTCGTGTGCGTTTCGTGTGTAGCCCTGTGCTGTTTTTTAGTGCCAGCAAGTCGAAACTTCATTACTTCTCATACCATGGAACGTCCTTAGGATCGTTTGACAGCGATCGCGGTAGGTCAAAATAAGTCTTGTCAAATGAGGGGGTCAGTCATTCGTAAAAACCGCGCATCTGTTAACAGATTGTGCGACGACTGACCTTACCGAAGCTGGGAGCGCTAGTCATATTAGGAAGATAAAGCTTCACTGATGAAGTAAACTATTCTATAATACCATGACAGCAATATTAATCCAAAAATAATAGAAATTGGTCTTTTATGATCTCTAGACCAGGAAATTATATTTCAGAGCCAAGTTCAACTAGATTATTGGGGGCAGCGTTGAAAACCTAAACTGCAATTGCCTACTGGAGGCCATCGCTCACCTTTGGATGTCCTGGATTTTGTCAACGAATAGCTAAATGACCTTGTCGCCAATGGCTCTATTATAGTACGGGTAGTAATAACTGTTTAATATATTGGAAAAAACTCAAACTGCAATCGTGACCTGCTTTTCAGTGCCCACCAAGGTGCCGTAAAACACGAGTGAATTTGGACCCGTCTTATACCTCAAACAAATCCAAGATCTTCGAACGATGCGGTCAAAGATGTGTCATCGGCAGAACTTGAAACATTCGAATTTAGTGGCTCAGGGTTGTTGGTAGTTGGCTCGGTTTTGTCTGCTCTGAAGGGGCGTTCCTGCTTCCTCGCTACGTCCCTCTGGACGCTCGAGCCACTAGCTGCCATATTTGATCCACGAGGCCTCAACATGCAGGACCTCAAGATCATTGCACCAATCGTATTCTTCACTTCTAATTCCCTCAGAATTTTGCGATTCTCAAACAGCTCGAGATCATCCGACATTCGTGATAAGCAGGAATGTATGAAGGATTGGAACCAAAGGTCTACCTCGTGGGCACCTGAGTAAATCTCTTCGGCAACAGCGATGAGATCCGGTATGGCAACTTTTTGGCCGAGCTGCTCTAGTTCGATCTGAATCAAGCCTTGTAGATTGTGGAGCTTATAAGTCTTAGATGCAAGATAAACCTGAAGGCAAGTTCTGAATTGAGCAGCAAGTCTATCCCGGAGGCACGGAGTATCGACTTGCAAGGTTTGGAATTTCCCAGTATATAGAAAGTGAACCAACACGTGGCCTGCATTCTGAGATACGTCCTCAAGTCGTAGTTCTGTGGTGCGCGAGCGGCGGCCGCACAGCGACGAGAGTCTTGGAAAAGGCTGCAAAAGAGCCTCGTGCACATGCATCGCCAAGTCCGTTGGATTGCTGTTCTCAAAATGGATATTAATCATCCTACTTGCGTAGGGACTTTGCTGCAGAGTCAGCTTGGCGGCAAAAAGGAGTAACTCTGGGTCAACTAACGAGTCACTGGGTCCCATATTTGGGTCGTTATCTGGAGACTCCGTTTGGCTTTTTCGAGGTGCCATATTGATAAGAAATTGTTCAAACAGTAGTGAAAGTAGCCACAAGAACGGTCTCCTTTTACGTGGTACTGGTAAGAAATAGACGGATGGGGTGCATAGGTGAGAAGAAATACTCACCTCAACTCGCGCTAATTCACACAGAAGGCTGAACTTCTTCGCGCAAATATACGGGCACACTCCTAGGAGAGGATATTTCGTATATGGCACGTAAGGGTAAACCTTCTCATCAACCCGCAGACGTATCCTCATGGTCCACCAAAGTTAATTTCTCGTATCAGCGGACGTGTTTTACATGTGATAGGTGGCTTAATATTGGGCGGAGACTATAGGTGAGTCAAATATGCTAAACCTTTAAATGACGTCTGTAGTTGTAAAAAAAGAAAGTCACTGTTGTAACTTATCTAGAGATCCTGGGACCCGCCGCTGTCCAATGGCCACCGCATGCTCTAATCTGTCTCACATCACAATCATTCCCTGTTAGTAGGTCAATAAGTAAATCTTATTGGAAGAGGGCTGCAGGGTGGCCCTCGCGAAGCGGCAGCTGTAACATCCTAGCCTTCAGTTATCACGTCAAAAGTTTTAAACCAGACTAAAGTAAGAATAATCTCCGAAATGGCCTATATTAGGGATTACTTGGCAGTACTTGGTAGAGCCGAACGCGGAGCATTTTCGAAGGGCTGAATCTCACCAGGTGAGTTATGAGAAAGATAGTATTTAATGCACACCAACCTCAAGCTTGATCTTTTGCGCTTCCTTTTCGCCGAGGAAGGTTTTATGGTTTTGAACTTGGATGGCCACCATCAAGGCAACCAACAAACCTCCGAGAAACCATGGAACATTGAAGCCACATCTGTTTTCCTCACTCTGTGCCGCTTCTAGTTTCGGCAGGCTTCTTGCATGTGAAAATGTCGCTTGGTTGGTGTGTGAAGGAGGTGCTCGTCCTAAGAGGAATCAGCCGAGCTGCAAGACTTGCATTCCATCAAGCGTTCGTCCAACAATTCGCAAGTGTAAACACGCTCTATAGGGGCCTACTATATGGGTGGGCTAGATTATCTAGGATCCTACGTTGCTTCTACGGGACAAGGTAGCCGATCCTAGCCAGCTGCAAACTCACTCTTGTTTGTTTAACCCAGGCAAGCCGACCAATGGAATTCAGGAGAACACGAGGCATTGTAACAGTATTAAACTCAAAGATTACCAAGACATCCCGCAAATACTCCGCTCTTTGCAGTCAGGGTGCATAATGTGTGTTGAAATCTTTGGTTTCCTACTCTGGTGGAGTGCATATCACACGGTGGACGAGCTACAAACTCGATTCAATTGAGCCCTCTTTGGTGTATACCTTCGAATATTACTGGAGGTACACTCCAAGGACTTATCAGATAGGTTATATAGTACTAAAATTTGAGACAAACGTATCGCCCTGCCTTGGCTTAGGGAATATGACATGTTCGTGTGGTTTCGAGGCCAAGGTTCCTCTCTAACGTCAGCATGCGAGAAGCTTATCAGAGGGAAACACCTCATTCTGATGTCAGCGTGCATAAAACGTAGCCAAGGCATTGAATTCCAGGATCCAGATCCTGATGCAATAGCCATCGTGCACATAATATGGATATGCTTAGAAGATTGGAACACCGTGGCTATGAGCCCACTTCTTGCGGCCTGGCCTTTGAAATGGATAAACTCCAGCCTTCCACTGTCAATCTTGCCATCATCCACGACGTTATAAAGTAGGGACATAGCCGCTGGGAAATCTTCCCATTCCACCATTTAGAACGTACAGGGACCACATTTCGTATTCGTTTTCACCTCTAGCAATGATGACTTACGTCCACGACAAGCCAGCGACATTGACGAAGGCAAATTTGGAATACCTTGCTCATCACATCTTCTTACCTACCAAACTTCCGGGAGGCGATGATAGCTCAGCCAAGAATGAGATACTAATGGTCAACTTTGTTCTGGACACCTTGGTGCGTTTTATGGGAGAATGTACCTCAGAAGATGAAACCGCAATCGAAGCCTGTGTGGCGATGATCAAAGGCCTGAAAATATCGAAAAGTGCCCAAGGATCTTTAAGCGCAAATGACGCACAGGAGGTCTTACGCCACCTCTCTCCCCAAGGTACGATTTAGGACACAGGCTTGATCCATCTTTGATCGCTGACATATCGGTTCGTAGCCCCTGTCGCATTGCTTCACGTCGCCGCTCAGAACGGTGGTGTCCTCGTTCGCAAAACGATTACTTCGGCCATTTTCGAGACCTTCGAACTGTCTCCCGCTAACAAGGCCGTCATGACCACCCAAGGCCGCCTGGTACGCCAGTTTCCAGCCAATGCGACGGAGATATCTAGCCTCGATTTCGAAGACGAAACATTTCTGTCAGTCTTCACCAAAACCCTTGAGAAGATGAGCTATCAAACCGTCCAAGAGACCGTGCACAAAGCCAGAAAGGCAGAACAAGAGCACGACGAAGATAGAGAGACGGTGGAACCGCGGATCGTCACCGATCTCCTGCCAAGCATGCTTCGGGGTGTCGGCAAACAAGTCGCCGTCCCCGGTATTTGCAAGAATACTCGCGAAGAGGTTATGTGGAGTAACAGCAAGCTCCCATGGAGACGATCTCCAGTCTGGTTTCTTATCCGTGTTGGTTTGCAGCTCACCATGACCCGCCTTGCCCGCAAGGATAAGGATCCCTACAAGGAGTTCATGGTTTTCTTGATGGCGCAAGTGCTTGATGTTGCTGTCAAGCAGGACGTCAAGAGCGACATGCTTCATACAATGTCGACCAAGCTCTCTCGAAGGCTCTGTAAGCTGAAGTATCGTAGCAATGGCAGATGGCTGCAAAGTATTCAACAAATCATGTCGGAGGCTTCGAAGTGCTTGGCCAGGCGATGGGGCCGAATCCGCAAGCGAGAGGAGAAACTACTGAAACTGAATGACCTTCAGAAGCCTGAGATGGAAGACAGCCTTCATTTCTCCCTCCTCAAAATGGAAGAATTCCTCACTTCGATCCCGGAACGACGGAAGCACATCGAATTTCCAAATTTTATCCCAACTTCTCACGTTCGGCCCCTTGATGGCAATAATCTTCCCACTTACACAGCTGGCGATGAGACGTATTTGCCTTTCCGACTGGCAATGATTGAATCTTGGATTGCCGCAAATCTTGACACATGGCTCAATAGCCATATTGAGGAAGAGAATTTATGTGGAGATCTGAAGAGATTGGTCCAGTCATATCATTCCGAGGCCAGTCGTTGGTATTCCAGCCGCCCTGAAGGTGCATCAAGAATGCTTCTCACTATCGGGGAACTCTGGGTGGCAGCGGATAAAGCAGCCATCCATGCCTTGCCCATGCTGAGATGTTATGAGCATGAGGTTCCCACTGAGGTGTGGCAGACTCTCCTGCTGGCCTCTATGGCAGACATGGAAAGGCTTCATAGTCTCGAAGCGTATTTATTGAACCGCCAGCGCGTCGCCCAGTCCAAGAATAGGCCTTCCATCTTCCGTTCCTACGGTCATCGGGACTCATTTCCGGTCCAATATTTCTCTGGTTCGGTTGAACATCAACAACTCAAGGCTGAGATTGAAGAGAGGGCTTTGGCTCAAAGGCAAGCCAAGATCGAGGAGCTGCGGCGACTCAAAAAGCAGTATGAGACTTTGATGCAAAGATTCAATGACGCAAAATGCGATGAATACCCCCAAGAGGAGTACGGTATCACGGTCTGGCGCCACTCTTACGCCTGTGTTCGCCACGGATACTTGAGCAAGGCAAACAACCTCCAGATACAAGTACATGAATGGCCCTTGCCTAAAAACACCCTCGGAGCCCAAGCGACGGTCTTTGAGCTCGCCGTTCCTCCAACATTTTCCGAATGGCGAGATATAACGCTTTATCTCATCAACGATGTGCTCCTGAGCCAACCTTTCGGTGTCCATCATCCCAATCCGTCTTACTCGCTGCGTGCGTACCAGCCACTGGACAAGTTCTTCAGAACCAGGAGAGATTATCGGATTCACCTAGTTTCGGAAGCAAAGCCGAACGTTGTCACTCATCGACGAGATAAGCCCATTCAGTATTGTACGGATTTCGACGTCTGCGTCAACAATGGACTTCGTTATCAGTACTACGATGGAAATCAGAACTGTTTCCTTGAGGAACTCTTGCCAACAGAAGGGCTGTCAAATCTCTGCACATTCGATCTACCGAAGCGTGCTCAAGCTTTGAAGCGTTTCCTTGTTCGTACCTGGCTCAAGCCAGAAGGAGAGACGCCTAACGAGGTGATAGCAAGCCAGTCAGACTGCCCGGAATACTTGTCTTTAAGTGAACACAAAGTGCTGGCTGAGTTGCCTTATGGTTACAACATCCAGTGGATGAGCATCTTGACTCAACTGGCCATGCCGAAGATTGATTTCAATAAAACGGAGACAGCCATATTCTTGCTGCAGATGAGCCTGCAAGCTGGCCCAAGGTCTTCGACAAGCACAAGATGCACACATCTGCGGCTGAAAGACCGGGAGTTTGGACATCAGATGCTTGAACATCTGACTAAGGGCGTCTCACATATCCAAGAGAATTGGGAGTCATATACAGCCTTGTCTTCCTATACGCTTTTAGCTTCACGTCTCCTGTCACAAGTTCCGAGCGAACTGTCCCACGCCTTCCTTGGCCTCCTTGAGAAATGCCGCAGGATCTCTTATCGGTGGTTGACGACAATACTCGAGAGAGTGCAAGAGACTACCAGCGAGACCCGGCGAAGTGGACTTTTAAAGACGGCACTGACCATTGCTCTGATATGCGGAGACTCCTTCAATGTTTATGATGGCTTCTTGCCTGTCATTCTAGCGGACGCAAAGCAGGCATCGATGTTGGTTGAATGCTCAATCATAATCTATAACAACGCTAGTTTGAAAAGCGAGACAGAGACTACTCTTCGAGGAATCTTATTCGATAGGTGGAGTTACACCATGCACCGGGTCTGTGCAATCTTGGTCGAACAGAATCATCTAGCCAGCTCGTGTCTCGACCTTGCCATTAAGCGACATTGGCCGGCATTTCAGCCAACCGCTTCTTGGACACTAGCTGCCGAGAGTTCCTATTGGTTCGAAACAACGAACCGCGGGCATCACCAAGTGCACTACAACATCCTGACCGGGGAGCTGCTGGTCAACGGCCTTCCTCTGACTCGTCTTCCGGAGCAGTACGAAAGGCATGATGACTATGAGAGATTATTCGAGGGTCTCATCCTAAATGTCATGCCGAGCAACTTGCCAGGCATGCGCTTCTGCACCACGCAGCAATTCCAAGGTCATATTGTTCACTTTGGAATGCAGGACCAAGACTTGCTCGTTCGCCTAGAGGTAAATGAATCCTACCTGGATCTTATTCCATCGCGAACTTTGCGCGAGATGCTGCCACACTCCTTTGTCAACGATTACGCTCATTGGTATCATAACGAGGCAGGTATCATTCAGTTACGCTCACTAAAGGACCGTTGGACTTCGAATCCAGATGATTGGTGCTTTGTCCGACAGGACGGAGGTTGGAAGCTTTGTCAAGCTGGTAGGACATTCCTCTTCGCCCCGTCTAGTAGCATGGCCCGGCGCATTGCAGGAATTCTATCCCCCCTCGAGGCTCCGCTTGGTCTTCACATGCTGTATGATGCGCGAAAGAGCGCTCTGGAAGTCCGAGTGCCCAGCTTGCGACTTGACTTCCTACTTACGGCCGGTGAGTCGATTATTCGATCTAGACAATTTCGAGGCATGTACATCGACTCAGACCAGTCGGTCGGAACACTTGTGGGCTTCAAAAGCAAGCTCGTCCTATGCAATGACCAGAATCCGTCAGTGAGGATCGTACTTATCCCAGAAGGAGATATTCAATTCCAAAGGTTCAGCGGCCATGTGACTGTTAATGCGGCCTACGGAACCGCCGATCGTGTGCAAGCCTACCGGATTGACGATCTTCTTGGCCGCCTCACTGCCGATACAAAGCTCGAAAGCAAGCTTTATCTCGCCTACATTCACGCTCTCACTTCATTTTGCCTTCCAGATCCTTTTCTTAGACGAACAGGAACGGAGGAGGCTCTTCACATCTTAGGCTCTGCATCAGTTCGAGCACCCTGCCCTCTATCCTGGACCGCTCATGACCGACTGAATCTGATCGCTGCTCTCGCACCAAGACGTGCCTTCTACCCAGCCTACGAGAAAGTGATGCAAAAGGTTGATTGGTCCTCTAATCTGGGTTTTCTCGCCCAAGACGATCGGCTTTATGCAGCTACCAAGGAGATTCTGGGCCGATGTAGTAAAATTGGATTCCTATATCCCCACCACAACATCGAGCAAAGCGAAATTATTCATAACACAGTAGGCCTCGTCGAACGGGCAATCCTTAGAAATTCTCGCCAATGTGTGTCGGGGTTCGGGGCCGAGGACTTCACTGTTCGGCACGATGTCGCATATCAGTCAAGAGAGCGGGAGGATTCAGGTCGCGCAGAGCGTGCCACTGAAATGGCATTCCGGGCCTATAACAAGCTTCCGACTTTCTCGGAGTCTCTGTTTGCAGATTTTGCCCAGCACTTATACGCCTCCTTAGCTCTGAGAGTACAATATCCGACAGGGCAATTCCTCCAAAAGAGGATATGTTGTATGACTCCCATTGGCTCAAGAATCCAACGAGTTTTCTCTCATCCTACTGGTGTCGGCTGCATCACGCTTTTCGGCACAATCATATCTGGCTCAATAAGTTCGAACTGATGGTTTGGATAGCGACGGTTGCGTACTCTGCCGAATCTGACAACCAGATCACTCAGGCACTCTTGCTTCTCGCCCTGTCCACGTCAGTATCCACCATTCCCTTACCGCCCGACGGCCAGTACGATCTATCACTCGGTTACAACATGAAAGCGACCGAGCTCGAAAGTATTGCCAGAATAGCTGCTTTCCGCTACGAACAAACTCCAGCGGCACGCCTGGAACCTCGCTTAGGCGAGTCATGGCAACAGACCTGGAATCGACGCCATCGGGAATACCAGTGTGAGACAAATAAAGCGGCCGAACTTTTCAGGGAAGAGCTTGCTCGACAGTGGCCTTGTAGTCGTCCCCGAGCATCTTCGGACGGACGTGTAACTGCATACATCAATGTGCCAAAAGCAATGGCGTCTGTAGTGAAAGAATGGACAAAGTGGTATAGCAACCGACAGTTCGCGGCATATCTTGCGAAGTTAGCTAAAGGTCTGGGAGAGGTACCTGTGGATGGTATCATCACCGATCTTCCTTCTGCATTCCCAGACTTTCAGCCAACCAGTCGGCCCCCCGGATTTGTCTCAATTGATGATCTCTTCCATCACGTCCCTCCTTCTCCAACGTTAGTTCCAGACTCCTTGCTGGATGGCCTTCATCAAGCAACATGGACCAATCCAGGTGCAACTGCAAGACTGCCTGCTGTTCTTGACTTTCTGGATCGCGAAGCCAAGTTGGACTACGAGCACCATTACCTGCGGGAGCTGCGGCAAAGCCTTGCTAGCCTGAAAGGTCATGCTGGCCATGAGTTGAACATGGATCGAGTCCCAATGTGTGCGGACCTCTTTCAGAAACATCTGAAGCGATGCAAGGGACGTGTCAAGTCGATATACGGGTCGCTCTTAGACGCGGTAAATCAGGATCTTGAAGACCTTCCGGAAGCTATCCAACATATAGTTAAAGATACAGGTTTCAGACCTCGGATTTCGCCCATCTTCTTCCTGCAGCAACTGAGAAGCTCACGATGGTCTCAGCTCCCAAGTGCTTGGCAAGATGCTATTATCGAATATGGACAGGTGATTACTGCCCTTCAACAAGCTAAGCGTTTGATACGATTCCAGAATGAGCCCGTGGATCTCCTTCGTGAGCTTGAGAGTAGTGGCCACAGAAACTGGAACCCTCGCGAACATCCAGAATGGTTGCTGCTAGAATGTGAGAGTGAGATCCTAATCCGGGACGTGCAGCAACAGATTGCTCAAAAGATGATACAGCCGCCAGACAATAAGAACTCCGTGATGCAGTTGAATATGGGAGAAGGAAAATCTTCTGTCATTGCTCCCAGCGTTGCAGCTGCTCTTGGCGATGGATCAAAACTGATTCGCGTCATCGTGGCTAAGCCACAAGCTAAGCAGCTGCACCAGATGTTGACCTCCAAGTTATCTGGTCTGCTTGATCGCCCAGTCTATCAGTTGCCATTCTCTAGGGATATTCGCATGAATGAGTCTCGAGCAGAGACCATCCACCAACTTATAAGCGAATGCATGCAAGAGGGAGGCGTCCTACTCGTTCAACCGGAGCACCTATTGTCTTTTCAGTTGATGGAGCTGGAATGCCAACTCGACAACAAATCTAGCGTTGCCGAGAAGATGATGGAGGTCCCGGAAATTCTTCGATACTTCCTCCAGAGATGTGGTGGATGAGAGTGACGAGACTTTAGTGTCAAGTTCGAACTTATATACACTGTTGGACAACAGCGACCCAATCGACCATAGTCCAGACCGATGGAGAGTCATACAAGAAATTCTCGGCTTGGTTGCACGATTCTCTGCCGAAGTAAAGCGAGATTTCCCGCAATCGCTGGATTATGACGATCGACGCGATGGCCGAGTTCCCAAGGTCCGGATCCTTCGTCCTGATGCAGAAAAGGCAATTTTCGACCGCGTGACAACTTTCATATGCGAGACAGGAATGGATGGTTTCCCTATCGCACATCAGCACCCAAACATCAGGAACGCAGTCCGTCGCTACATTACTCAGTGGGACATGTCAAGTAAGGAGATCGGGGCGGTCGAGAAGAGTCCCTTTTGGCATGAGAGCACCATCAACCACATCCTGCTTCTTCGAGGACTCTTTGCGTCTGGAATACTTTCTTTTGTATTTGCCCAGAAACGGTGGAGGGTCAGCTATGGTCTCGATCCAAACAGGGGGAAAACGACCAAGCTTGCGGTACCCTTCAGGGCCAAGGATAACCCGACTCCTCGATCAGAGTTTAGCCATCCTGACGTTGTGATCGTTCTTACTTGTCTGACATACTATTATGGTGGGCTAGACAATGAGGCTCTTTTTACTGCTTTTGACCTACTCATTCGATCAGACAATGCAGACTTGGAATACCAGGAGTGGGTGAAGGCGAGCCCAACAATACCAGATGCCTTCAAACACATCCAAGGGGTAAATCTCAAGGATCACGTCCAGTGCGTATCTGAGGTTTTTCCTTGCATCAAATACTCCAAAGCAGCCATCGACTACTATCTCTGCCGAATGGTATTTGCGAAGGAGTCCAGAGAGTTCCCTCACAAATTGTCTGCCTCTGGCTGGGATCTGGGCAAGCAGAAGCACAATCCGACAACAGGCTTTAGCGGTACCAATGACTCTCGGTATGTCCTTCCATTGGACATGAAGCAGCTTGATATTCCTGAGCAGAAACACACCAATGCATTGGTGCTTGAGTATCTACTACAGCCTGAGAACGCCATTGCACTGGTGGGACCCGAGGTGAAAGGGGCGGCACTCGACAGCAGGTCTCTCCTAGACATGGTCATACATATGGACCCAAATACGCGCGTTATCCTTGATGTTGGTGCCCAAGTCATCGAGTTTACCAACTTGGAGTTTTCCAAAGAATGGCTCAAGTGCTATAAAGATGAAGAATACACACAGGCTGTGATATTCTTCAATGACTCTGATGAGATTATGGTACTCGATCGATCAGGAAAGGTTGAAGAACTTCAGACCTCGCCTTTCGCGGATCAGCCGGATCAGTGTCTCGTCTTCCTCGACGAAGCTCATACTAGAGGCACAGATCTGAGGCTCCCCACCAACTACCGAGCTGCGGTTACCTTGGGTGCAAATTTAACGAAGGATAGACTGGTACAAGGTACGTTTCATCCTGCTCATCATGCTACGGTCTTTTTTTTTTTTTTTTCTCTCTTCTTTTTTCTGGTTCTAAGACTTATCATAGCATGCATGAGGATGCGAAAGCTTGGAAAAGGGCAGACTGTGATTTTCTGCATTCCAAGAGAGATTGAGCAAAAGATCCTGCAACTACTGGGCCAGGAATCATCAGGATCCTATAACATTACAGTCGCCGATGTTCTTTGTTGGGCCATCAAGGAAACTTGCCAGAACATGAGGCGAGAATTGCCATTATGGTTCACTCAAGGTATTCGCTTCTGTCAGCAACGTAGCTTGTGGGATGAGATGGAGGCTTGCAGTGACTATAAGAGCAGGTCTAAGTGTGCTGGACAGTTCAAGGAGGATGAGGCGCAGTCTCTTGGCCAACGGTACCATCCACAACAAGCCCACCCTAACCTTTATTCATTTCTCTACCGCATTGAGCCCTGTACTGCTGCGGAATTTCGAAAACGTTGCCAAGAATTCGGCCTAACAGAACTGCGTACCTCGACACTACAGGGGGAGCAGGAGCGGGAACTCTCACCTGAGACCGAACACGAAAGACAAGTGGAGAGGCCGCTCCCAGCAGAGCCAGAGATACACCATTTACATGAAGACGTGTGCAGCTTTGTGCTCAATGGCGTGTTTTCACAGTCCTCGAGCGCATTCAAGCCCGCCTTTATGGCCCTCGAACACACTTCGGCAGCAAAGAATTTCGATGTAAGCGAGTTCCGGAACCTTGTCTGGGCGACGCAGGACTTCGCAAGGACAGTCAAGGGATCTTTTGAATCAAACAACTACGCTGACTCGTTCCAACGGTCCGTGCAATGGGTATTGACAAACGAGAGAGAGATTGCTAATAACCGCCTTCTGGTTATCAGCCCGTACGAGGCCCAATATCTTCTACCGGATATCGAGATGTCTCGGCATGTCACCCTGCGGCTCTACTCCTCCAGGGTGAATCTTGGGTTTGAGTCACTTGATCATCTCAACCTCTTCACTGTTCCCCAAAAAAACCATGACAATATCCCGCGAGGCCTTATCACGCAACTCAATGTTTTTGCTGGACAACTTTATTTATCATCTTACAGCGATTATGTCCAAGTGTGTGATTCCCTAGGCCTTGCGTGGAAGGCCCCCGATGAATCCATCGCGCTTGGGCCTGACGGATTTCTTCCACCAAACTCAACAGGAAATAGCTTCAGCAACAAGTCAGGGCTCTCGAGGAGTCCTGTAGGGTTTTTAAAAGTCCTCATGTCGATAATAAGACAGGAGTGCGAGCTGATTGGGAGGACGCACATGGGCAGAATCTTGGAAGGAGTCAGGCTGCACGAGGAAGAATGGATAGAGACCCAGAACTAGATTTGATATTCGTAAAGATTCTTCGCAGAGAACATATAGGAAGCTGTCGTAGGGTAGGCATTAGTAATCTAGCTATATGCTTTAAGTAACTGTGCGGGATGGAATGCCCCGCACAAGAGATAACTTAAGAAATCAATCAACCCATTTGCTGCTGCTCATCATATTCACTCTAACCCTTTAAGCACGCTCAGTGCGACAGAAGCTGACTAAGGTCTGGGAAGGTCAATCAGCGATGCCTCGTTTCTGTTTGCAAGAGATGCTATGCGTCAGTTGTCAACCACACAGCCGCTTTTGCGGTAAACGTCGCGATACTTGGCTGGCGTTGCCGATCTCAAGCCAGAGGGCCGTGGTGATTGAGTTGGGTCGGTGGCCTTCCCACCCGATGGCTAGCGTGTCGCATCGCGGTCAGACGATAAGACTGTCAAGATATGGGATGCATGGACCGGACCAACTTAGGCCAAGATAACGCGCCAATAGCTATCCACTTTCAACCACGCTAAATGCAATTAGCCAAGTTTCAAACCTATTGCAATACCCTATGTCTAAAAGTTAAAAAGGGCTGTGCGCTGGTGATTATTAATTGATGCATTGTCTCAAAACACATTTTCTTGACTTTTTATGAGGTCGATTTGAATCCGTTGGGGGCAATGGATTCAGATCGCTGTTTTCATATGCGTAGTTCTATTTTGCATGGGTTTTCCATTGGATTTAGGCCCGTTCCTGCCGTTAATACTTGAGTAGGCAAAGTGGAAGTAGAATAATGGATAGAGCACGGACCATCGAATCGTGTATCAGGACCTGATATGCGGGGTAATTGGTTCAGTAGTAGGTAGGCATGATCCTCGGCAAATAGCCTTTGGGTAAAAAGCTTGATGGGATCAGGACTGGCCTACAGAAGAATGCTGCTGGGTATAGACCTGCCGTTGGAGTCGTTATCAGTGCATATTATAAGCAGCCGCAGACGATGCTCGGCTTCCATGACACCATTGTTGCGTCGCGCCAGTTTGATCGTCAACCTGTCGCTCACTCTTCCCGATACTACTGATCCACGAATAGTGCCGAAGCAACAAGAGAGATAGCTGAAACCAACAATAGAAGGTTTGAGGTTGTAACCCGGGCCCGAAAGGATGATTGATGCGGTAGTATTAGTAACGTTGAACTAGATGAGGCAAGACCTGTATGAGAAACCAGCGAAGCAGATGATGGGTCAACTGATATACTGGAGGCATCGCCAGGCTTCCCTAGCCATACTTACATCCAAGGATAATTGAAAGAGCCTTGCCGCTGTCAGCATATCTCGCCACTTGATATGATATATTCATAGACTAACTAGAAGCTCAAATCTAGATGACCTCAGACACTGGCATCCCGCCTTGCTCCAAATGTTCAACGGATTTTTTGTCTCTGTTGAATTTACACGTTGTGATACCAGATGGCCCATCGTGAACACCACGCACATGAATCAAGCCGCAAGAAGTAAATTAAGTCTATTCCAACTCGATATTGATGGTTGGAGAAGAGATACACCATAATTCCAGAGGGAGCTGCAGCTGGCTTTTCTTCGGGGATGCTGCAGCCTAAACCTAAGTCGAGGGCATCAGGCTACATACCTAGGTTTATCAAGCTAATCTAAGGTATCCTCTCATTCAGTCACTTCGCTCAATGGCCTTATGAAGCTCTGGCATTGCTCCAATCAAAAGCGCTATAACCCGGACATCTTAACTTCCCAGCCTTACCGCTAATCGCCAGGCTTCCTTGTTGTCGTTTCTGTTTCTGAAGAAGCATCAGTTCACCCATGATTTCCCGGCGCCCGTGGTAGTTCATAGAGTGGCAGCCAAATATTCAACGAACACCTGCAGTCTAAAACTTTGCTTTTCTAATTTCTGAAGATGGCTGAGGATGGCGACACTCACCACGCGATGTATGAAGCGGGCGCCTCGGCTAATATGAGCTTTAGGAGAGGAGGACGCCCCAATCATCCCGAGGCACAAGCACATCACCTAAACCCAAGCCCGTCTGTACCGGGTGCGTTTCATGGCTTCCCTGTTATAAACCTCACAGAAGATTCCGACGATGACCTGCGAGAAATTGCACCTTCACAGCCTCCCCGACAGCCGCGAGAGTCCGCTCCTGTTATTGACCTCACAGGGTTGCTTGATTCTCCGCCTGAACCGCAATACAGAGACGGTACAACAAGCCGAAGAGCTAGGATCTCCCGACTTCCCCCGTGGCTAGCCAGTGGTATATTCTCTAATAATTCGGATCATGGCAGGGACCGATCTACAGATACCTTTGACAGACGATCTGCCTCATGGAGAAGAACCAATCCCACAATTCCCACAGTACCCAACCAGCCATCAGCTGCTAGGCCGGCCCCGCCGACCAATTTTCATGAACTGTTTAGATACGGGCCATTCCATCCCTTGGCTCGGCAGCCCGATCACAAGCCCGGGACGCCTTCCCCCCGCCCACTCGAGTAGGCTTTACCCGCGATACCTGTGCCGATCCCGAGAAGGAATCTGAAAATGTCGCTATTTGTCCAGCATGTTGTAATGAGTTGGCCTATGATCCATATGATACCATGTTACACAGTCCCGGGAACACATCAAAGCGAAAACGAAAGCGAGCACCAGAGGGGCGCCGTTTCTGGGCCCTGAAGAACTGCGGTTATGTAAGTTGTCCTATCATACACCTATCACGGACAGAAAGTAACAAGAAAAGGTCTATTGTGCCGACTGCTACAATACCAGAAAGCCCGCTAAGATAAAGCGTAATGGTGCAGACTCGCGGGCTCTTGATGAGAGATCTCCTTATCTCGTAGCAGCTGATTTCGGATGCGATGTCGAAGACTGCAATACCAGGGCATCTACAGAGGACGACTGGGTTGCGATTTACCTTTGATTATATCGTGCTTGCGAACTCAATTTGGCCCACATAAGCTCTCTCCACCCCTTTGTGCCTGAGTTCGAATATAAGAAACCTTGATCGTGCACTCTCCTCACTCTACCAGTCACTAGGATGCAAGAACAAAAACCGATATTAAGTGGGAATCTGGGGTACAGTTCTATGTATCGACATTTATAACGACTGCGATCATATCGCCAAATTGGGTCTCTTGCCGCTTGCATTATGACCTGCAACATTGTCCCTTGTATGAACACATGACAATTATCTGGACAGAGATATAGAGCCATACCGCCATAATCCACTTATTTGCGATGTTGCTATTGGTAAACCTCTAGTGCAATGTTCAGGGCACCAATATTTTGAGTCTCAGAGCTGACGGCGTTGTTCTTCAGCCGCAACATGGCTAAGCCTACAAATATGAACCGTGCCATGTAAGCCAGAGCTGTCTTCCATCAGAAGCACAAGAGCTTGATTACGGCTCCATGGCGAAAGAGTATCGTTCAGCCAACTGACGCTACCACAAGCTGGGCTACAAATGTGACAGAAGCCGCCAGCCTTATTAAATGCATCTTTTGTGCTGGTGCTGGAGTCCCTGACTGCTGCAATACATCCAATACAAGGGATCTCAGTCGAATATGAGAACTGGAGATTCTAGCTTCACTGCCATGTTACAGATGTTTACCATGCCTAACAGTATACTGTAGTTATGTAATTGTTTCATTCTCTTCGACATCATGGCCATGAGCCTGATGGTCACAGAGCTTTGGGGGCCACGTGGTTGAAGATAGTTAGGGTCGCCAGAGTAGTTAATACATTATGGCAAAAGTGGGCGACTGATAAGAATAAGAGTCAATCGAGCAGGGCAAAATTTTCATTGCATATATACTGACGTGTGGTGTCTACCTTGACGATATCATGCAGCATATGCAACAAATGGAGGTAACGTGTATGATAAGCGAGTGTCACAGATAAGCGAGTGTCACAAAAATCTCAACCTCTTGACTTTAAATCGCTTTAAAACCACCATAAACCATCTAATCAATTAAAACTACTCGCTATACTCTTCTCCTGGGGTCTCAATCACTACCCGACAGGTCCTTGCATTATGCCCGGCCTTGCCGCATACACCGCAACGCCGACCACCCGGGCGCTCCGACCTTCCTCGAGCACCATTTCTAGATGATTCGGCCACTACCTGCGCATCAACATCCATCTGATCAACTACTTGCGATGCTTCCTGTACTGTCATCGCCCCTCCTTTCTGTAGTCTAGTCCTTTTTGCCCTTCGGCGCCGGCTTAGTATCTTATTTGCTTGTTCAAGATCCTTTAACCTAGCCTCTACTAAGGCTAGCCGATGTAGAGCTGCCTTTGTTGCTTTAGTACTAGACTTTAAAGCTTCAATTATTGACTCTGGGGAGCTGCTTTTATGACTTCTGATTCGCCTTTCGAGGTATTCAGATTGAGATTGAGCCTCAGTTGCTGTCTTTGGGGTCTTTGAAACCCATGGGGTCGAAGGGTTAGCAGCCTCCCCGGGAGGCGTTGGAGTCCGTAGCTGCACATCAAGCTTTGAGATTACATTTTCCGGGTTAAGAGGAGCAAGACCAGCTCCTCTAAAACCTCCCCGGATATTGCTTTCAGTAAAAGTGGCTTTAAATGCGGCATAAAAGGCCGGGAAGAACTCGGTCTTAGAAATATGGGTTATAGAGCATCTAATCAGATGCTCTATTTCTCGACCATAAGCCTGTTTTAGCGGCCCAAAGCACCCAACATCAAGGGGTTGGAGTAGGTGAGATGCATGAGCAGGCATACAGAGCGTGATAATCTTGTTCTCCTGGCAATATCTCTCGAAATCGGCCGAGTTGTGGCTTTCGTGACCATCAAGGATCAGAAGACGATACCGAGCATTTAACCGTTTAGTTGTAGATCGATCAAAGTGCTTTAGCCACTCGAGACCCAGCTCGTTATTTGTCCATCCATTTTGGCTCGTTGCAATAACCCAATCGCCTGGGAGGTCGCATTCTCGGTACCAATTCGCAAGGTGATATTGGCCTGCACCAATGATAAACGGCGCGATCGATTGGCCTTCTGCGTTAATCGCCTGGATCACAGTAATCCATTCCCGGTTTCCAGGCTGCACTGATTTTGGTCTTGCTTGCCTTTCTGAACCGGTGACAACCATTCCGGCCATAATAACGCCCATCATAAAGCCAGTCTCATCAAAGTTCCAGATATCATCTGATCGGATACCATACTTCGCGATTGTGTTCTGTACAAGCCTGAACCAGCCACGAATAATAGTCGGATCTTCGCATTTAGCTCTTTGATAGTCATATTTGCGAAATAAACGCGTCTTTAGCTCTGGTTGTCGCTTTATGAAGTTATGAGCCCAGCGCTTGCCAACAGGTGACGCGTCGCGGTCTATAAGCAGAGAATTGGCCATTTCTTCCACAAAACGCAATCGCGAGGGAAATCCTCGCGAATCTAGGTCAAGGACGAATTGAACTATTATCTGTTCCTCTAGATCAGATAGTTTCCGTGAGTTTGGGATGGAATCGCGTCGTGAATGAATGCCATGTTGACGACGATGTAAGGTACGGTAATGGACTTTATAGATAGTTGCAGCGCGTCGGATACTTAATTTGGGGTCATTTTGAAGGGCCTGAAGGGCAAGAAGAATTCTAGCTTCATCTGAGGGTTGTGACATATTTGGTGGTTGAGAAGTATCTGATCAAATGGACATGTTGTAAATTGAGGGATCTTTGTGACACTCGCTTATCTGTGACACTCGCTTATCATACACGTTAACTCTAATTACTTGAAGTTTATTTCTGATGGATACTTGCGTTATATCTAGGTTCTCATACATGAGTAACACAGACTTATATATAAATTTCTGATATCCTGTAGACCTCTAGAGAGTAAATTTCTATAGCGAGACTACAATCGCATACAGTTAACGCTGAGTCTATCGGAGGCTGTCTCTCACAAGGGGCTGTCTGTCTTTCTCTGAGATTTGGATTTGAAAGAGGCGGCCAATGCGGAAGCAGAAGATTCTGGAGCGTGTCGGGCGAGAGATCACAACCACTTCGCAGTGACTGATGCCAACCTCAGCATCGGCCTCAGAAATTAAAGGCTGGAGGGCTGCTTCGATGGAATGTCCTCGCCGTACAATTGCCATGCACATCTCCTTCTCCCTTCGATTTTCACTGTTCGTACTGTCTGTGTGGGACAACGAACGATGCATTCAGGATAGATACTGAAAGGCTTTGTTCAATGATGACAAGTGGAATACGTATGCCCATTCAAAGTACGGTATTTCGTATCTTTAGATAAGCAAGACGACGGTTTGGGTGCAGGCGGGAGGAAGAAAGTATTCACGAACAGGTGTAAGACAACACCTTTAGGCACTTTCTTGGGATCAGGGACTAATGAACGACTTTGGTGTAGCTATAGCACATGAATCCACGACCTTAAGTCTCATCATCGCTTGTACGCCATAAACACTAAGATAAAGCACGACAACCCCTTGTAGATACAATGTGTCCTACTCTTCTACCGGCTAACTGAATCTTATGCCGACGTGCTTCTCCGTGTAGCTGTACTGATATAAAAAAGCCGGATTCCAAACTACATCATCGCCATTTCCTAGCCCTCTTCCCTGCCTACTACAAGCCGAGCCAGCTCGGATATCAGTGCAGAATGGCTCATATGCTTCCGCCCTGGCTGTGTCCTTGACTGCGCTCCTGCTGCATTGTTTCCTACACAGTCTTGGCACTTTAGTTCACGGTGGATATGATAATTCAAAGACGGGAGACTGCAGTGGTGGGAGAATGTTTTGGTAAGAAATCTGTCTTTTACTACAGTTTGGATCAGTGACTAGTAAGACTGTGTAAACGCATATCGGGCAGCTCATTACTCTCGAGATCTTGAGATGCTAACTCTGATGTGAGATCGGATTACCTAACGTGTTCGCGATGCTCTTGTCTCTCACGAGTGTGTTTTCTTGCGAACGAAGCTGTTCACGCATAACCGTGCAGGGCAAGGCCAAAAATAAAACTAATGACGTTATCTATATTAGCCCGAATTGTCTTAATAATGAAAGCTGATCTCCTTATCCCTTTGCCATGATATCGTTTGAGTCATCTCACATCGCCTTTATTTGCTCATAGGAGCATACTATGAGCTAGCTTCAAACTTATTCGGAACCGGACCTTGGCAGAGCTCCTAAAAACAGCAGTATCAAAAGACAGCGTGACGACGTTCTATTCTAGAGCTTCGCCAGGGTTCGTACTACTCAGGAGCTGCAAACTACCAGTGAGTCGTTGTCAAGGCGAGGAGACGTGTTGTCTATCATCCTCCAGGGTTGGAGGTCTTTTTTGCTAACAAATGGTGAATTGTCAACTTAGCTCCCTGTTTTATGCCTTTGTCTTGGAAGTTGGGGGTTCATTGGTGTTTCCGACATCCTTCACTGGTATTCTCATGTCATTTGCTGAATTCTGCAACGCAGGCCCTATCTCATGCTCTTTTCTGTAACTTAGTTGGAAGTGAGAAGGATCTATCGATCCCCTCACAGGCCTCTATTTTCGAGGTGTTGCCCAAAAGGCTGGGTTGCGGCCCATACACATGGGCTGGCGCATCAAGAGCGCACGGCATCCCTTCTGGTCAAGAGTCAATGAACTAATCTTGAGGCTCTTCACCAGTGACAGAATTTCATCTGGGAACTTGTCCCTGGTGAAGCAGCCGGGGAATCTTTCGGTCAATACGTCGATTGTAACCAAGAGGAGGGGATATTCATCCAGAGTTTGCGGAAGCTCTGAATGCGGCCAGTAACTCTCATATATCCGTCTGGCCAACTTTTGAACCATTGCGACATACACTCTACAGGGGACCTCTGGGAGGCCAAGTAGAGTATCGCGCCAAAAACTTGCGATAGTTTCTACTTCCAGCGGCGTTGGCGATGCGGCTTTAGCTTGAGTTGTTCTGTCCGTGCCGGGGTTGATATAGCTGATACGGATGTAATCTAAAGTGCGAATTTCGGGTTGATGTAAGTTTTGTAGATTCTCAACTGACGCAATGAGCTTCTGGTACTCCACTGCTTCACGTGTGAACTCCAGCCTCCACGACGACAAATTTACTCCCTTTCGCAGTGCTTTTACCTCGAGGTGCTTGGCGAGTGCTGGATGATTGGCTTCAATAGCAGTGACCACATTCCTTTCCGAAACACCGTAGAAGCCTATAAAATAGTCCGTCAGACTATGGCTCCCTCGGATGATTGAAACATCCAGGGCGTTCAGTTGCCAGTCGTAAAAGCCAAGCTCCCAGCACCAAGCTACACGCTTCCAAGATGAGTAAAGGACCGTGCGGTAGCGGCGGTGACCCTCCTCGTGGTCCAGGTCCTCCAAGACATCGATAATCTCACAGTCTTTTAAACCAAGGGCGAGAAGGGTACCGAATTTGGGTTTAGGATAGCAGTGGGTCTGTTGAGATGGAAAAAGACGTTTGATTGTGGACTGAATTCCACATCGTAAGGTTGTATTAACTCTGGCCAGAGGAACCAGGCTGGACAAGTCAAGGAGCAATACTTGCTTAAAGATCATATCTTGGAGCTCTTTTGGCAAATGTAAAAGTGGGCTTGTATGAGGTCTGGCCATTTTAGTGAGGTCGCAGTATTAGGCAAGCCCTTCAAAGGCAGAAACTTCAAAGGGAGGGAAGAAAATAAAGAAGTGACCAAATTCTTTTCCCATATTCAGGTTGTTAGTCTTTATATCTACATGAAAACCCTCCGGCACTTCCCAATCCGGGACCAGTTCCCATGTCTTTTTACATTTCCAAAGTGGAGAAAGCAGGAGATGGATTGGCATTTAGTTAGTGGTTCGAGCCAATTTATCCTTACCAAGGCAAACTACCTGCTCGGCTGAAGGCAGCAGATTTGAATCCGAGGACCCTGACAAACTCCTCTTTGTTCTTCTCTTCTTCAACCAGTCATCTTGAGTTACTACAGGCATCAGCTAATTAGTTAAGGTGATTACAAAAATGAATCCAATCTGACAGATTGGCTTTTCATCATAACGCATCACATTATGGATGCATTGACCATGAAGTAGAACTGACCAAACCGCAAATCCACAATCAAGTCCTCAGCCTTATATAGTTTGATCAAAGATAGAAGGAACGGTCCTGTCAATCATCGAACTTCTGAACACGTCTTTGGTGCTAGCGATTTTAACCGAGTTCGCCGTCAGCCTGATCGTAGATGTGGAATCAGTATGATTACGATATAGCCCTGCCCATATCGCCCCAAGAATGCTTGTTACTTTAATGTTTAAGCCTAATGGATGTTCAAAAGAACACAACGCAGCATAGTACGGAAGAAAGAAGTAACAGAGAAACAAAAAAGCAAAGTTATATTTCAAGCTGGTACTGTAAACTCGCTGTCGTACTTATTTACTCTGTGAAACTGATGAGATCGGACACACCTTGCGAACCATTGAGTTTCTGGACTTGGCATGGAAAATTCATACAACATGTATAGAATCCTTCTCTGTACAATAGATTGGTTATTTCTTTTGATAAACAGAGACTTGGTTATATGAACATCCTTTTCCCAAGCTCACATGTTGGTGGGCTTGTTATAACGACCATGTGCCTCCCTCGTACGATAATACTGTATGGCAACAAATTTATCTCTTAATCATTGTTTGATTTTACCAAAAGCTCTACTAATTTAGGACCTGAACTCTCAACCTCGGCAGAATTTCCCTTTGTCAGTCGCAAAGGGTTGATGATTCCGGCCAGGTGCAATTTTGTTGGTACGTAAGAAGACAAGGAACTGGTGAAAATACTCTAGAAGGGCAATTTAAACGGAATACTGGGGTTATCGGGAACCATATGAAAGAGATAAGTCAGCTTATACTGCTGGAAAACCCTTCCTGCGAGGTTTTAACAATGGCATGGCTCCAGCACTCTGACCCCCTTTACACCTGAGGACATTCACAGTTTTCGCGATGCTCATGTAGATATACCGTATGGGCATTGCTGAGGTGTCTGGTGCCTCAAAGTCTCTCCATAGTCCTAGCAGCGGCTTATTTTCGATTGGAAATATTCCTGTCATGGTGGCGGTGCTCAGCCGTGGACTCCTGACTTAATCTCGGGGCGCAAGCCCAGGACTTACCTTTCGGACAGTGAGACCTGCAGGGTTCACGAAAAACCAACCAATTACTATTTTACAGCAGGGATTAGTTAACTCAGTGACTTTAGGGGATCAGGAAGCCGTATGCGGATAGGCCACTGGGTTAGGCAGCTCCGGGAATCTCCTCATATATCGTCTTGGCATGGGTTTTAGTGCAGGCCTTCCTTGACATTATAGTAAGTTCGCTGTATGTGACACCAAAAAAAGGAAGTGGACAGTCTAAGTGCCAAGGATCGTCGCTTTGATGCCCCCTCTTCTTCTCTTCCACTTTCCGAACAACCGCAAGCGTGAGCCTCGACTTAAGGCTAGGGGATAATTTAATGTTGAGTTAAATATATTAGCGTGGTATCTTCTTTGAGTTATGAAAGACCGATGATGTTGGGATCCGCTATCTATTCATCTGGCATTATGAGGAGCCCCCTTGCCATGCTTGGATAAGAAATCTCTGGCGATAGCGCACTGTTCTGCCTGATCACTATCGTATCCTGGCACTTACAGGGGTGATATCCAGCCAACTTACCAGGCCCGGCCCGGCGCTTAGCGGCCTGGCCTTATTTCATTCAGGTTTGTCCCACACTTCTCTCTCGCCAGCTTATCGTACAACTCCACTATACACGATCTATTCTTTTCAGGTCAAATCTGTGTCTAGGAAGTGGAAACAATTAGCATAGCTTTATTATCAGTAATACTCTCCCGAACGAACTATTGCTGTAAGTAACATAACTTCCCCGATCACCCAATTGTTAAAAGATGTTCCCCTCCTCCGCCCCTCAACGACCTGTGTTCGTCTTCGAAACCGTTAGCTGATGTTGATCAACACTTCAGGGCGTTCCTTTTGCACCGAGAAACCAACTATACTATGCTTAAGCGGTTAGAACTGAAGCCTTCCTAGATTCTCTGTGCCAGGTAATCCACTCTTCCCACTCCCAGCATGTAGCAAATCTTAGCGTGTTGATATCGTTACTAACATTCTCTACCAAAAGAGTGCAATAGGGTAACGATTCAAAATCTGATAACAGTGTTTCTCATTCAAGCAAGTACTGTTGCTCTCATGGCGTACTCTCAACAAGGCGATTCCTACTTTGTTGAGTCCGATGAACCTCACCACACAATCATGGCCCGAGAAGCAGCACGCATGATAGCCCGCCGACGGCAAGATATAATCGGCGTTGAGCTCTCGCGATTGGTGGGATATGAGTACCTTGAGGACATCATGCAGCACATGCGACAAATGGAGGTATGATGCGACACATTGACACCCATCCCATATCTTGTGCTTACAACGTCTAGGACGAGACTCTACCAGATGTTTCCCTCATTGATATGCAGAAAGATATCCAGTGGCCCATGCGACCCTACTTGATCGACTTCCTCATCGAGGCCCATGCTGCCTTTGGCCTCCTCCCCGAAACTCTCTTCCTCACTGTTAACCTCCTCGATCGATACTGCTCTAAGCGAGTAGTGTATAAGCAACACTACCAGCTGGTTGGATGCGCTGCTCTACTCATCGCTGCGAAGTATTGTGACAAGAAGGACCGCGTTCCTCAGATTCACGAACTCAACAACATGTGCTGCGGACTCTATGAAGCTGGCATGTTCACTGAGATGGAGATGCATGTAGTAAACACCCTCGATTGGGCCATTGGCCCCACCACCGTCGGCTTTTCGCAACTAATGGTAGCCGAGGAGGGTGATGATCAGGAGGTTGCCCACGTGGCTACCTACCTCTGTGAGATCGCCTTATACCATCGCGATTTCGTTTCCACCAAGCCTTCCGTTATGGCTCGATCATCTCTCTCTCTCGCGCGAGCTATCCTTGGCCGCCCAGAAATTAATAACAGAGGTTGGGGCCAGACAGAGAACGTTACCTTGAATACCTTGGCGTATTACCTTCATCAAACCTCGCCCACACTTGCGTACAAGTACTCAACAACAGGTTTTTCTCGGGTATCACAGAAGCTGGCCAGATTCATGGCTGAACAAGCTGCGATGACCGTCGGAGCTGCCAACCCTGCTACTCCCCTAGCTGAACCCGTTAACAAGCACACGAGCAACATTTTCAGGGCTCCACAAAAAGGACACAGCACGATGGGGTTCAATGGGTACTCAACGCCCCCGATTACCTCTGATAGCAACTCATTGATGGGCAACCACAACATGGCAAAGGAATCTTATGACCTACCTCCTCAATGCCAGGTCACACCAATACCCCCTAACCATGCGGCACTATATGGTCAGGCCCAATACGTCGTATACAGTAACCAGCATGGCATGAACCAATAATGCTCTTCATGACTATTGAATCGACGATTCGACCTTCAACGTTTGCCCATGTACATCATCGTGGCTTCTACACTATCTCTGCTACATTCTATTACTATTCCGATCATTGCAAAACAGAACATGACTGCGTGCTGATTTAGGCAAGGCCATTGTAAGGATTACGCTGCACACTACGTATTTAAGCACAAGTTCACATATACGTTAGCATAGAATAAGCTACTCAAAATCTAGATCAGCTATACGCAACTCGAAAGCTTTAGTTACTATAACATACATCCTACTGCGCTTGAAAAATGGGCATTGCCTGGCAAAGAATAATCCATCTTAGGCACGAAATCTATCTCTTGATACCACGTAAGAAGAGACGGTATAGGTTGAGGAACATGATGAGAAGGTATCGTTGGTTCGCACAACATAGTTTCTATCCCATAGCCTTTCACAGAGCCCAACTGAACCTTGATAAGGCACCCTTTACAGGTTAAGCTATGAGTACAGGGATGAGTACCCTGTGACGGCGTTCCTCTGTCAGATAGTCTACTACAACAATGACCAAAACCTATACGCAAGATGGTAGCTACTCCTCCAATTCCGGCCGCTGTCGAAGGGTGAGTCAATGGGTGACTTACAGAGGGTATTACGTGTGGCGGAAAATCAAAAACCATCGAAGATTTCGTTCGCTGGCGGAGTCTCGTCGGCATCCCGACACATTTGGCCTAGAGGTAGACGTCAATACAACCCTACGAGCAAATGCTCTCGCCAATGCCACTGCCACTGCACCAAAGATGGCCCCAGACAGTGCGAGGGTTTGATCTTGTTGCCGTCTGGGCGCACCGTCATTAACACGCTAATCTGTTGGGAGAGGATAGCCGCGACCAGGGTTAATCAGGTTACCGAGACCGTTTGAACTCGACTGGTGTCATTGCTCCATATGTCTGATCCATCACCGAATCATCAATCATCCGGCGGCATGTCCCGAGATAGACTCGCCGTGATGTGATCAACAACTCTGTATTTGACTCTATTCACCAACTCATCCTCATCTATCCGCAACTTCGTGGCATGGACCTCACTAATCAACTCGCCCATGTCCTGCCAGACTTCTGAGTGCCTAAGTTCGAATGCTCCTCCAGCTCTCTGACCCTCTCACACGTCAATCCAGCCAACCAGCCAACGACCCGAACTCTTCTTCGAAGCCTTGAGGCTTCCTCTCGGACTCAATCAATCGCTCGCGCAGATCTGTGATCTCTTGCTTGAGGTCGTTGTTCTCGTCCCGAAGCGCATATATCTTTACTACATGGTACTGTCAAGTAGTCTTGTCGTTGTATGCAGGATCATGAGACTACTCAAGCCCAATATTCCTTTGTTATACAGAGCTATTGAACTTGGGAGCACCTCGGCTCCTGGTCTAGTCCCATTTCGGCAGCTAGTAGCTACCACAGTCAGGTGCTCTAACAGAGCCCAAGTAGCTGTACAATACAAGCGATGGAGATTTAATAGTCAGTTATACTTATGATGCTTACTCGAAAGTTTCCTTCCTCCGTAGAAGCCTTTACATTAGCCGCACATAAACTTCAAATAGCGTTTAGGGTGCCGGACCATGGGTCCATTTCCAGCGATGACGGATCGCTTGAACGATCAAGATGTGTATCCGGAGACAGAAGGCACATTCGTAGACCTAAAATCCAAATTACGAAGGGTCGGAAGTCTATCGAAAGCTACTCGAAATGAGATGGTACGGTCAGACAGTTCGTAGCACTACTCGTTGCTGAGACCACTAACGAGATCATAAGTTCTTACTGGCGGCATACATGAAATGACTTTGATTGCGAATTGTCGACTCCCGGATCTCTTTAATCTGTCTGTCATCCAGAGCGAGGCAAGGGACATGGTTAAATCAGAAGTGGCCAAGAACGAACAGACCGCGCTTAAAAGGCGTCGTCGAAAGTCAGTTGCCTGACAGTCAGAGAGCGTCTGAGTGGGTTAGCATTACGATTGTGCTACAGGGTAAGCTGTATTTGCCGATTGGATCATCGTCTAGGGCTAGCGTACGCTTGGCCAGGCTAGGGGAACAGCGATCCGAACAGCCAAGCCAGCAACTCGTCATCGTTTGTTCTGGTCAATCTGCCGTTTTAAAGGGAACACATGCTCTTGCAGCGACTTCAAAAGACTCTTGGACTTGCGCGCTACAAGTTTGGAGTACGGGCTATGCCAGATTTGCTTAGAAATCGTGGCTGGGGGCCCCAGTTCCAGGCAAGCATGGACCTAGTGCACAGCCAAGGTTACAGTCATTGGGTCGAGTCACTACATTCTTTCGTCCCTCGCTTCTGTCCATGGTAAAACCATCTTCTACAGGCAGCCTTGCAGACAGCCTTGGTTCTATAATGGCTATATATCTTCTCTCAACCTTCGCTCCCCATTACCTCAAAGTCAGCATTTCTGCATAGTCGCAGCTCTCGCGTTGCGCAGTCCAGCCCGCCCCAGCCTGTAGAGATACGAGCTAGGCAAAGCCACGCTGAATCATCGACTCTTCTTTCCTTCTTTCATTTGTTAGATCTTTACAGACAGCAGGCGAGGGAAATAAGAGAAGAAGACACCTTCCCGGACTAGGGAACATCAACATCACCATCGCCAACGATGAATCACTATCACCTTAACTGGAGGTTCTGCTTTGATGCTGTGGCCGCTCAGGTGGCCTTGATATACATTACGCAGTACCTATCACTCTTCCCCCACCTCCGATTCCAAGCGAGTCCATTTATGATGCCGGTGTTGTCGATAATGATTGGCTTGCGGCTCTTAGAATATATCTCGCACGCCGCTCCTCTCACCGAAGAACCTGTCATCGCAAACGGACCACAGCAGCTATCGCTAGTCTGCCTTTCTATTCTTCGGTGCTAGATAATTTAGTACTAGGCCACCTTCTATGGGACAAATTTCAAGTTCGATTCTTGGATCGGTGGTGTTGGAAGTTTTTGCGTCATATCAAAGAGGCCTATGACTACACCTTGAAGCACCTCTACACTACCGCTCATATCGACAAAGAGAGCGAACTACCGTTTGTTGTAGATTACATAGTCATGGCTGCAAGGCATGACCAAGTGGGAAAGGAGGACTTCCTGAGAGAAAAAGGCAGGAGAAATAGAAATAATAAATTTAGATCCTGCATCTTTAGCGTACTATATATGTCCTTACTTCTCTCAGATAAGTATCTATATCACGGTTTCCCGTAGACTGCCCTTGCTAACTGTCTAGATGTAGATTTTCGTCAAGGCCACGGTCTTCAAAGATTGTGCGCAAGGCAGCCAGTTGTTGAAAACCGCCGCCCGCTACCATTACATACCACCAATGTTGAAATTCCAAGGAGCAACAATATCCTGGACAGAGTTTCATGAGATGCGTCGCTTTACTGACTATAATTACCAGCAATGCGAGGCCACGGTCGACCTGTGCTGCGTCGTTGATATGCTTCCAAGCATGCCCCTTGGCGTGGTAATATGTGTTGTTTATATTGCGCAGTAGTGCTAGGTGAAAATATATATTTTATGAAACTTGATTTTTCATTAGTGAGATGAGAGTTCTTCTTAGGTTTATATCTCTAAATGATTTCATCTAGGACTTTAAACTTTAAATCTAGGACTTTCAGACTGTTAGTCTGAATCCTGAAGGGAAGGGGGATCCCTGGATTTTCCAACAGATCTGGGCTGTGCTCACAACCATGGAAGGCCGTGACGCAAGAATGGAGGTATTGGAGAATAGAATCGACGTCCGAAAGAAGGCATGGAAAAGCTCCAAGAGCGCCTTGCACTTCTAGAAACGCAGAAAGGCTATGAGAGACGTGTGGAGAGCCAGACTGCTGAGGACGCCGCCGAGTTAGTGGACGTCGATCTCGAATGGATGGGTGACTCGGCAGGATGTCGACGAGTTGAAGATGAAGGCCGATGCTGTTGAAAGAGGCCATGTGGTGGACACAGTTGAGAACGATGTCCTTGAATACGCGATGGTACGTCTCTAGGGCGACTGCTGACGCAGTAATTCGCTGTCAGCTTCCGTATACAAGGTCCGATCCGACTAGGCATTCTTTTGACGGCTGATATGGATCAACAACTAACGTTATGGCCGGAACCAGTACATCCTCACCATTCTTCCATAGTAGAAGACGATACTCTCCTAAGAGCAAGAGCTAGAAGCCACCAACTGCATAGGCCAAGGTGTTGCTTAGCGTTGGTCGGATGATTGGATCAACAGCCAGTATGCGAGCACTCATTGTCCCACTAATTTGACAATGCTCCTTGTGACAATAAGTGGTTTGTACATCAACAACACGAATACAGTTTAGACATATCAAGCCACCTTTTAAACCTCTGTCAGCTAAAAAGGACAGATAGGGTTATACTCGGCTCACAGTCCATCGGACACGACGTCGTATTGGCTGGCAATCATCCAAACCTCACAACAGGAGAGGTAGAGATAGTAAAGAAAGGCAAGGACCAAGAAACCAATACCAGGCTGCAATCCACGTGGTCTAGCATCACTGTCTTTTAGATCGCTGTTACGATCGAGCTGGGCCGACAGGTATGATATGTCATGTAATCGGTTCACTCGATCCTGGGAGATAAACGAAACGTGTTTGCATTTATATGCGTTTATTTGCAATGAATTAATATTGCCCTTGCGCGCCTTGCTACATCCTATGTTCCGGAGAACTCACCGGCGAGCTTCATGTCAAGTTTCTCGTCCTGCGTGCAAAGGGAAATGCTCCTGCCGAGAAGCACGACGTGTTGGGACTGCAGGAGATGGCCCAACGCTCTTTTCGAATCATTTTCAACTGCGGCGGTCGTTTCGGCAAGGATTTTGCACAGGCTTGTGAGTTTCCATACACGGCAACAATCGATTCCGATAGAGGGCTGCGCGATGCCGTTGTTCAGTCTCTCCATAAAAGTCTTCGAGCCCTTGATGAAGAGCATATTGAGTGTGCGATGCGTCTGCTGCCGGATCTTCCGAATGATCTTCTGTTATATGGCCATGGCAAGGAGATGAGGAAGGAGAAAGATAGACACTCTAGACCATCTTGGACGAATAGGCCAAAGGCTGATTGAAAGCCTTTGCGAAATTTCTCTTACCAGACTACTCTAATATGCGCAGTAAGAGGTTGAAATAAGGATTATTAAATAGGCGAGTATATAAAGCCAGTCTTTTTTCTACCTAACTATGTCTATTTCGCGGATGTCATACTGACTGCATCATCGCATTTAGCCAACATTCGTTACCTATTAATCTCCGTCTTCTTATTGCTATACGCGAGGCTCAAGATGTTGGGATGTGAGAAAGCCCAGACGGCGGCCATGTTGAAGCTCCCCTCCACTACGGTGCAGGATTGTACATGCGAGACGCCGCACCTAAAAACACGGTCAGTTCTCCCCGGCTCCGAGGTGATGAAGATGGAGTCTCGCAGCACGTGTACCTGGTACTCCGTCAGGGAGTCGCGCGGGAGCTGCATATAAAAGAGTGTATTCCATTTGACCACTGCTAGAATTATCTAGCATTTTCTGAAACTCTCTGGATGGCCCCCTTGTGATTCTGTAGAGACTTGTGTTTGGCCCTGTTCGGGACTGGGGAACTTGGGGTGGCATTTCCTCCCTAACCCTGACCTATATGGGACCGCGTACTCTGGAATTTATATTTTGGCAACAATACCAGGGTCAACATGAAAACAATTATCTGAGAGGTACAACGGCGGTATTTAATCCAGTTTAGCAAGATCCAATTCCCCAAGCGCTTTCGTATGCCTGATGAGGTACTCTTCTAGCTCATCCTCCCGGCATCCCACCCTCGCGGGGGTGAACCTCTTCAGCAGAGGAAGAGTGACATATCGGAGGGAATTAGACTAGGGCTAATACAACGGGCATTTTGAGTAATTAATCGGATGGAAGTATTGACTCCTCCAACTTGTAGCTTACAAGCTGCTACAGTATAAAGAATGAATGGTGTAATGCTGAACGTGGGTCAGAAGTGGCAGAGCATCGACCGTGCGTTACAGGAGATTTTCCCAAGTCATGGAGAAGGGAGAAAGACCCTGAAGCTCTTCCTGCAGGGGAGCGTAGTTTTGCTTTTGGCCCTGAAGAAGAGGCATACTGGGAACTGTTCGACAGCTACGATTGGTTCTGAGTGGATGACGTGGAAGACATTGATTTGTCTCCAAACTTAAAATCTAAGTTTCTAGGGCGTGATAGTAACCTAGCCACTTTCTTGTGCTTGGATTGATACCGGAAAAGTCACAGTCCAGTCCATCCGAGCCTCCTCCGCCCGTCAAAACCGTGCACTGGCGAGGCTGTACTGCAATGGAGCGGATCTCAACACCCTTTCATATTCAGCATATTCGCATTGGATACTCAAAACAATCTAAGAACTCCGTGTAACATATTCCTTCTTCACTGGCCTGTCGTGGAGGCATCCTGTAGGTTCCACTCATCAGGACTGGATTCAGGATCGATAGTCCCTTCCACAAAATCATTTGCGTCCCGCTCCCCATTGTTTCCATCACTATCGCCTTATCGAAAATAGGACGTCAGGCCCTTCGTGTATGACCATTGACGCGTAGTCGAGAGTTGAAGGGGCTTGGTCAATCGAGTGGAGAACCACCTAGTTTTGACTTTGCGATACTGCAGAAGACATACTCGCTTCTCGATAAAGGTGGGCCGCAGTTCATCGCTCTGACTATTCTGAACGAGTCGAGTATTGGTTAATATTTCAATACCGACAATAATGTAGATCTTCCCGCCGCTGAGAGCAGCCTTTTCAATCCACTTTCTTGTGTCTGTGAGACTAACTGCCTTGTCAAACCATGCATCGGAATTATCAAGGTAATAACCATTTTTGACATCAGCTGGTACTACATGGGTCCGGCCGTCAAGACGCTTAGAAACTTCTATAGATGTCGAAGACGTCAGCGCCGACCCAAATCCCGTTTTGCTGTTCTGCCGGTTGATGGTGGAAGCAGAGACTTGCGTCTCAATGACGTTAGGTTCATCTGTTGTAGGATCATAATAACCCTCGAGTGGGTATTTGATGTTTCTGATAAATCTACCCACTCTGACGGAATCAGGTGAGGGTGAGAGGAAAAATGAAGATGGAGTAACTGTCACACCCATACTGAGAAGATTGTTTGGGGGACGAAAAGCGAGAGGATGGTTTGGTATCCCAATTGTGTGGGCATACAAGTAAAGATTATCTGATATGGTATGACCCCTTCTGCCAAACTGCTTATAAATGGCATCGATTACTCATACATGATTACATTACGCAAGATTTTCTAGTAGTCTTCTGAGGAGGCCGCCTGGGGTGGCAGTGAGCTGCACGACTCGGCGAGGCAAAGTATGAGCCGCCACCATAACAGAGAATTTAGCTTTGTGGCTCATCCGTACGGGCATCATCTGTAGATCTAAAAATACCGCTCATTGCAAGGGCCAACATGTCATGTGCGCAACGGGGCTAATTAGGCAGCAATAAAGTAACTATGATCCACACAACAACATCATGATGAACGACCCTAACTTAGTTAGTCAGTGACGAAACAAAAAAGTCGATAAACCTTAAACATGTGACTACCAAGATGGAAATCGAGGCATTTATCGAAGGGACTGGCGTCAATACACGCTGGATCCATAATCATTTGTCAGAGCTTTCAATCGGCACATATAAAAGATATATTCAAACTGGACATCAGCGAAGCCATAGACCAGGCGAAAGGGTGTATCTATCTAGCAAACGACAGTCATCCGTTACCTATGCAATGGTTGAATGACCTTGGAGCCTTCCTTGCGAGGCGGTATGAATGGACGGTAGAGATAAACGATCTGGAAGAAGCAATCGAGATAGCACAGCAAGCTGTGAAATTGACGTCCAACGGCTACCCAGACCTGGCAGTCGCATTAAATAATCTTGGAAACATACTTGAGAGTCGATATGGACGACTGGGGGACCCGAGGAGCTTATCAAAAGCGATCAAAGCAGCAAGGCGAGCTCTAGAATTGATACAAGATGTCCATCCAGACCGAATATCTGGCCTGACCAGCCTGGCAAACAAGCTTGGTCGCCGGTATGAAAGGACTGGAGACATGACAGATCTAGAAGAGGCGATCCATAGAGCGGCACTAGCTCTAGAATAAGCGCCAAATGGCCATCCTGGCTGCTCTGGCAATCAGAATAGCCTTGGAAACATGCTTCAGGATCAATATGAACGGACTGGAGATGACACAAGCTTCGTCGGCGGTATGGACGGACAGGAGAAATGAGAGACCTGGAAGAGGCATCAGCCATTCTGCTCGAAGCTTGGTCCTGTTCGATTACAGCACCATTCCAGCGCATCATCGCTGCGGCTAAATGTCTCCTATTACTTGTTACACAGATCAGAGTTCCTCTTGTCAGCAAATAGATTAATCGAGGCTCTTGATTGCCTTGAGACAGGCCGTGCTATCATCAGTCAGCTTCTGGATGACCGCAGCGATCTTTCCCATTTCATCAGGATCATTCCCAGCGGGCCAATCGGTATCAGAATCTCGTGAATGAAGTGAATGCTACGACTTGCCAGACGACTCTCGACTTCCTTGAAGCGTCTTTACGAAAGCGACGACAAGAAGCGGCAGCAGAGTTTAGATAAGTACAAGGATCTGGAGCGAATTGCGAAGCTCCACTCACCTCCTGCCTTTGCCGGGCTCATCCCGGATGAGCATGAATTGACTTTGACCCTCCCACGGCTGCGCAGCCTTTCAAGGCCATACCGAGCCCTGGAGAGGCAATCTCATCATCGCCATGCTTATCTGATCGTGGCGAGTGCATGCTGCTGGAAGCGAAGTTGGGTCTGCTTCTCATCCTCGTGTCTGTGTTCAAGCAGTCTATTCCTGTGTCTGTAAGACCAGAGAGATGTGATACTTATATCCTATTTCACTGATTTCTTCTGTGATATGAGTTAGTTGACATGCTGTGAGCGTTGCGTCGTAGCAATTTACTACTGCATTGAAAATAAGCTCGCCCCGCTACAGCAATACCGTTTAGTCGTCATATTAATTGCGCACTATCGTCTCTAGATCATGGCATTTTAATGCTTAGCCAACATGATGGTAAACACTTAGTAGGGCACAAGTTCAGGAATAATTTTGTCCCTGTGCCTCACCCACTGGATTATTCTTAAAAGTCATGGGTCGAGGCATAGTGATAACAACTAGAAACAGGGCAAACATAAGCATGGGAGGCGGTGTTTTGGCAAAACAGTTACAAATAATAACCCACAAGATACATCTAATGGCGATACCTAGTTGTTGGAGCTTTGCCGCTAGGACAGGGATAAATAGCTGGCCATCATGTGTGTAGAGGTTTATGTTATGCTATGTATATCTTTCGTCCAGGGGGCTGTAAGCCCCCAAGGTCCGTCTATACGCGGCTGTACTTTTCTGCAGTAGAAGATGTGATCAGGTGCTTTGCGTCGGCCACATGAGCAGACCAGACGTGCGTCATTATGGTTGAACCTTTCGTGGTATGCAGCGAAGTCACCGTGGAGGGATCTCGCTGCCAGCAGATGGTACAAGGCTGCACGTAGGATCAACAGCTCCGGCGGATAGCCTTGAACGCAAAGAACCACTCTGCGAGAACGTAAGTGACCAGGTAGCTGACAGTACCCCCACCCAGTGCGCTCTTAACGCCATGGGAAAGACTTCGTGGAATTTCTTGCCATTTCACTTGTACCCGTAGATCAAGACTCCATCAGCTATTAGGATAATTAAGCGATTTGGTTTACTGGCTCAGGAGCAAGTTGAAGCAAACGATACGTTGAAGGCAGGACCAACAGCAGCACAAGAATAACATGAAGTGTTTTGCGCAAATGCGAGTACATATTGTACCGTAAATCCGAGAATGGATCTGATATTCCTGCCGCAATTGCGTGCATTCGGTTTTCCCGCATGCTCCCTTTAGCACTTGATGCAGGAAAGAAATGCGCAATTGCGTAGTGCGTCAATCATCAGCCGTTTCAAACACTTTAAAACTCATTTCCCGGCAGAGCTTTATCCTTTGGTAGAATCATATCCTTCATCATTTGTTTTCCAAGTGATACAGGCACTCAAAATATATCACTATCACTACCGCTATCGCCGTCTTGCTTTATTGTCATGAGTTCTCTCTTCAAATGGAACATCGTCTCCCCTACTCTGAATTCAAGAGAGATGCAGGTGACGGTCCCCTTGATACTCAAGCCATGCACATCGGGGTATCGGAAGGAGCAACGACGGAGGATAATCCAAGCCACTCCCATTGCGGCATCAAACGAAAATCGGCCAACGATAAGAATGGCAATGACGGAAACGAACGAAAGCCAAAGGCCCAACGTGCCAACAGGTCTTTAGAAACTTCAGTGCTTCCCTGCCCATATTTCAAGCATAACCCCGGCAAATACGTTCAGCGCAAGTGGAAGAGCTGTGCATTTCCCGGCTATGAAACTATACGTCGACTAAAGCAAGTATACGTTCACGCGTGGACGAACAACAAGAGATCTGACTGGCAGTAACAGGGAACATATGTGTCGCAAACACTTGTTGCCCGAGTACCAGTGTGAGCGATGTCACGAAGATCTCAAATCAGTCAAGGAACTTGAGGAGCATTCAAAGCAAATGCCGGTGTGTACTCCCAGCATCAAGAAGCACGACGGTCTGACCCAAGAGCAGGTGAAAAGCATGAGAAATAAAAATGGCACAAGGAATAAGACCAAGAAGGAAGATTGTAATGACATTTACGGTATTGCCTTTCCGCATGACAAGAATGCGCCTAGTCCTTGTATGCCAGCTTTGCGCTTGCCCTCCCTTCTCCCAACTAAAACTAACAGAGTTAAATTAGATGTCCGTGATAGTGACGAAGATGCGGCGGGTATGGAGATCAATCTACCCCAAGAGTATAGACGTTTCTTAGGAAGGGAACTGCCGCAGCTGATAACAGGAGAACTAAGCAGAATTGGATGCCCAAAGTCTGACACAGTCCGAGACGAGGTTCAGCGGTATTTGGAAGCGCTGAATCCTCAATTACTTGCTCTCTTTCTGGATCAATAGATCACGAACCACAAAGCTTACCAATGCGACCGACCGCAAGTCTGCGGCAGGTGTGCGCCTGAAGGTCACCATCACAGCAGAAACTGTCAGAAGCTCTATCCGTCACAACATGAATAACGTGTTCTGATTGTCTCAAATGAATGCAAGAAAACAAGGGTCGGTACACGAAAGTCTGATGAGCGACAAGAAATATTCAGGATGCAACCGTGTTGACCATTCAAGAACCCGAAGCATGACGGATCCAAGGAAAGCTGTTGACAGTGTCGATGGGTATCGCGGATCAGTCAGGATGGTGTCGCCGGCTGAGAAAGGCGGATGAGTGATCCAGAGTATGCTTTGAGCGAACAAAGAAGTGGAGGCGGAGCAAGTTGTCAGTAGAGTGTCTAGATGTGACGGTAGCGGATATTCGGCTGCCAGAGCGCCTGGTCTTCATGGCATCTGTCTACGTACCGGGTGGAGATGCCCAAACTCTGAGGGACATGTGCAGCAAACTTGGTAGGGCTATCACGGAAGTGAGGCGAAGTCCAGGAAGAATGGTAGATGTGGTGATTACTGGCGCCTTCAACCGTCACGACCAGATGTGGGGAGGAGACGACATAACAGCGGCAAGGCAGGGTGAGGTGAATCCGATCATCGATTTGATAAACCACTTCATGCTTCGGAGCCTTCTCCGGTGTGGCACAAAGACATGTCAAAGAGGAGACTACGAAACAACGCTTGGCTTGATTCTTGCTTCCGAGGAGTTTGCGAATGTGAACATCAAATGTGAAATACATGGTACGGAACATGGATCAGATCATTGCACGATAGAGACGGTGTTCTAACTCTCAGCTCCAGCGCCGAAACAAAAAACAAGGCTTCTGTTGAATAACGCGCCCTGGAAGGATTCTGAATGCCGTTCCCCATGTGCGGCTGTTGAAGTTTCGCCAAACTGCAGTGAAATAGCAAAGCCGGCCTATATATATATATTCCCAATCGGATGCATTTCCACAACTTAAGATCACTTCAGGGTGTTCTCACATCTAGGAATGGGATTGGCCTGAGGATGGGCCAAATGAGCTGCTTGCTGACTTTTATCAAAGACCTTGTTTCTAAAAAAGCAATATCTTAGAATGGGAATCCGCAAGTACAATTGTAAGAAACGCAATAAACCTCGTCATCACCTATGCCCAGAAGGAAGCTTGACAGCTTCTCCTTGCAAGTCCACACTCAAAAGTCGTTTAGAACAAACACCTTTCGACCCGCCATACCCTTGCCCATCCTTTCCGAAGTGGCAACTTAATCGCTCTTCGTAGACAATTACTAAAGGAACACTGCACTTTCTAGTTCTTTGCAAGAGAAGCTATCCCCGGTTATCAGCTCCTTCGGGCTCGCCCTTCGCCAGTTCGGACTTCAGCCAGTAAAGCGATAACTACTGACGTCAGTTCAAGCCTTCTTACGCCTCTAGTTTGCGACTTGTGGTCTGCAATCGACTTGACATCTGGGCCAACCTTTTCTCTTTCGCAACTCCAGAATGATGCCCAACTTCGCACTCCTACTAGCCACACTCGTCTCATCGGCGGTTGCTTCCGTTATCGACGTAGCCCTCCATATCATTCCCAGTAAAGAAGAGTCCAGTTCTGACCAGCATGAGCTATACAAACGTCGTGGTGGGGGCAAAGGTGGGTGGCGCGGCTGGAGTAGCAGTAGATGAGGCTCAGCAGGTCCATCGAGTAACAGCGGCAGCTCTCAGGGTTGAGGTCTCCAGCCTAGCTTTTGTGGCGGACAATACTACCCCGGTGGCTCGACAACATCTTATAATGCCGGCGCCGCGAGCCCTGGAGGAATTACGCCCTATATGATAGATGGTGCCGCTCTTACGTTCTAGCCCGGCACGTGGCTCTACGGTGCGTACGTGTATCTATACAATCATGCTCACCAATACTACAACGGGACCAGCAATAAGGGCGAGGAGTGCTGCCTTCTATGTGGATGTTTGCGATACGAGCGCTGCGCATGCGACGACAACAACAGCATCCAATATTCAACGAGTTCATCGGAAACGGTCGCTATGATGCACTCAATAAGTTCACTGTCACTGTCGCAGGGGTTAACGGTTTCGTGGCTATTCTTATCGGTGAAACTCTGTCCAACAATACGGACCTCCCCGACGACAAAGCGTCAGGTAGTGCTACTACACGACGCATCGTTGGGACTTCGCATTACGTGCTCGTAACGGTTACAGTTATAGCTGCAGCCTTTGTCGCGTGGAGGGAATCTGGTTTGACACAGAAACTTTGCAAGGGACAGCATCTACGGTCCCCTGTTTGTATTATCATGACTTTTCTATGCATGTTGTAGCCATGGAGCTGATGAGGCCCTTGATGTTTATCAGATAGAGAGCTAGGACAAAGGGGACGATGGATGGCATCTCACTCCAATATGATGTTCGCACCAGCAATTGATGGAAATACCCCTGGTATAGATTCAGAAGCACTACCTCACATCTGGGACCAAGCGTGTACTGTACTTCCATAGAATGATTAACAAGAAATTCGCTATCGAAACCAGGTTTGAGGATGGGATGGACGTCTATATCTGAGATAACTGGCGATAAAGAGCCCAAATAGTGAAACACAAATGTTCAAATCCTTTGCAACCAAAAGTATAAAAAACTAAGATGTCTATAAAACCAGTGGCTATAATGATCCAGCATTCCTCCCAAACATAAGAAAAGCAACATAAACTCCAAGCCAGCTTAATCTCCACTGATATTGCACTCACTAACCCTCCAAAATGATGAACAGTTTCGTAGTGGTAGAAGAAAGAGATAGACTACTAGGAACAAGTCTTGAGAGTACTTGAAGCACCAATGTGCGAACATGGAAGTGCCCTACCAGAAGAGCAGACATTGAGCTCATATGGGCGCGTCCTATTACTCGGCGTTGTTCTTTGCCTGTTACCCAGGTTTATCTTGACATTATACTTTTCGGGAACCTCGAATTGGCGAGTTTCTTCATTCCAGAGAAGCCAGTTACCTGAGAATGCAAAATTGTATCCAAGAGACAGAATGCGGCACTCGCCCTCTTCTGAGACAGACGGTAACTCAAAATACTTCCCAAGTTCGTCTATTTTGTCATTACTGAACCATCCGTTGGGGAAATAGTCCTCGACGTAGACTAGGCCTCGCATGGCAAAATCCTCGGGTAACGGGTGCGGGAGCTGGTCCTTTTCCGGCAGGCGGAAGAGGCCATGGATCTCATACCCAGGCTGGCGGGAAATCAAGAGGGTGCTCAGCATAATGGAAGTTAGTTTCCGGGGATACGCGTCCTCCAAGTGGGAAATAGCCGCTGATGAAGGCCAGAATGGAATGCACGAAGGGCAACGTATTGGTGTCTTCCCGGCGGCGAAGGACTTGCGAAATCGTCCGGGTTGCAAAGTCAAGCGCAAGCTTGAATATCTCATAAGGGGTAGCCTCGGAGATTGTGCTCCCATCCATAGTGATGTCAGTCTCTTCGGGCTTTTTGGACATGGCCCGCATAAGAGTTGTTAGGTTTTGAATTGGCATCAGTGTTGGATGATTGGGCATTGTCATTTTTCTCCGACTTTCATGCTTCTATCGACATCCGATGTGCCGCAGAAATTCTTTACCTTTGAGTACACCATTTCGGCATCCCTCTGTCCGACCCTTTGCAAGTCTGAATCGTAAAAACACATTGCGAGACGTGCCTATTTTTCGTCATATAAATTCGTGGTGGTCGTGGGACCCGACGTTTTCTTTGATGCTGAAGTTGTCAATGTTGTTTTCGTTTCTGTCGACAATGTTGTGGTTTGTCCGCCCGTTTGATCCGCTGAACCAGTATTAGTTGAAGCGATAACCTCGGTCGTCGTCTTCTCCAACACCATATCCAAAGATGAGGTGGTCTCATCAGACGCTGTATCCAGATATGCGGACTTTGTTTGTGTGGAGCTACCTTCAGTTATCGTAGTGCCCCCAGAGCTTGTGGTCGATCCACCTGGTTCCTTGGGCTGAGTTATTAAAGATGTAGCTGTATCTGTAGTCAAATTTGATGCCAAACTAGTATTCGCTCCTCCAGAGGACTTGAACCGAGAGGTGTTTGGACGATTCTGTGCATTCTTCCTGGAACGAGGTGCCGCTTGGGCTTCCCGTCTTGATACTATGAGAGCCATCTGTCTGCGTGTGCATTGTTGTCGTTCTCGTTGACAATCCTGATGGTGGCGCTGTCTCCGATTTGGTCGCACCACTGATAGAAGACGGAACAGATGATACTTCGGTGACTGACTCCGGCTTTGCGCTTCCTCGTTCACTGTAATAGACTCAGCTCCGGCAGAAGTCGTTGAGGCGTATGATTGTGTTGATGTTTTTGTCGCCTGACCGTCCATAGTGGGATAAGATGGGATCGCCTCCTGCTGAACATCCTCACTAGTCGCGGATGGCACCTCATGCACATCCTCCAACTCGCCAGCCGCGGAAGGGGCCGAAACATCCCAATGCTGAGTCTTGCTAGTATTGATGAGGCTGCCTTCTTCATCTTCGAATCTTGTGGCTGTAGACTTGGGCACTGCAATACCTGGTACCTCACTTATCGACTCGGTTGCCGTATGGGCCTCAGATCTGCTGTCGTTACCTTTACCTTCCTTAAACGGCTGGTCGGGTGTGTCGGCAGATTGAGTTTCTCCCGGGATCGATGGAGACGATGGGTAAGAGCTATCAGCAAACACGGGGTAGAGACAAAGAGGGACAGGACCAGGGCTGCCGTCAGATCAGATTAACAATCAGATATATCAATCAAATCAATCAATTCAAATCAGATATGGAATTTTGCCAGATCAATCAATTCAAATACAACGTCTGTACATCTGATATATCTGAATGGAGAGCAGCTACCCTAGATACACCGGATTATCCGTATGTTCCGGCTCCGGAGAGAGTGGCTCTTCCTGAAACGCTACAATGTTACAGGGGTCAGCGGAGCTGATTGGTCCTGGACCCTTGCTTGCCGGGGTCTTAGGTAGAGGCGAATCTAAAGATACCCGTATTTACTCATGAGATTCGGAACGCCCTGTGGAGTCAAATGCCATGTACTAAGCGGCCAATTCCTTTTTAGACTCTCAAAAAGTCGATTATAGCCGTGTTAAATCCAAAAAGCCAATTATATGCTGCTAAATCAGCCGTAAGAAGGGTAGTTGACTCCACAGGGCGTTCCGATTCTCGTGAGTAAATACGGTAGATCACCCCTTTTTTCTACCTCTCGTTCTGATACGGCATAGATTTAGCCAGACTTTGTGGATTGATCATAGCAATCCCGCGTTTGAGTAGACTTGCATTGGATGCCCTTGCAATCCCGGCCATGTCAACCGATTGTGAGAGAACATTCAGTCTTGCGAAGCTTACAGTCAGCTCACAGCGACATTCTCTCGAGCATTGAGTCGATCCAATTACTGAAGAACTGGATAAGGGGAGGGTGTGTTACTCTTGGGGGGGGGGGGCGGTATGCTTAAGCAACAAGGCAGTCAGATCCCACGGGCAGAATCGTGAGGCTGGGAATAGCTCCACGTGACCTATTATATATCAGATATCTATCAATCAATCAATCAGATCAAATGTAGAGGGCAAATTATCAGTTCAGTTCAGATTTACGTCCTAATCTGATTTGATTGATCTGACGGCAGCCCTGGACAGGACGCAGGTCATCGCCGCCATCGCGAAGATTTTAGTGAACGCGACGGGATATGTGTGTAACAGTCGATTAGAAGTCTCTCAAAGTGCCACATCGTAACGTGTCTGCGCGAGAAGAGGTTCCTGGTAAGAGACGAGTGGAGGATCGAAAAGGCGACTTACCTACTAGTCCAGCAACCGATAACGAAAAGCAAATAGGGGGGAGCAATACAGCTTGCTACAAACAAATCCCTTATCACAAACGTACCCTGACGGCAGGAGCAAAGAGAGCCAGCAGCTCCAGCGACAAGACATCTGTTGTTGGAGTCAATTTACTGACTCCTTCTTTTCAGTAAGCATCAAGTCAAGGCCGGAAAAGTACGTTTACCAGTTTACAGACCATAACCACGTGCGCAATGTTGATCAAGATTGGTCAACCTTTTGGCGTGATGTCATTCTTGTTATCATGCTTATCGTAAAATCGATAAGCTCAAAAGATAAGACAGGTTCCGGCCATGGACCCTAAGAGAATAAATCCACCCAGCCTCCATAAATACCACTTTGAAACGAAAACAATATTATGTATGACAGAACATCATGAATTATTTATTGATCTGCCAATACATAGGCACCTAAGTGCCCAAATAAAATTGCGCACCCAATACTGATAAGAAAAAGAAAGGAAAAGAAAAGAAAAGAAGAATAACAAACATTCTTCGGTTGGATCGCTATTGCTGCGTAATCCTGAAGTTGCTTATCGTTCATGAGGCTCTCGTGCACCATATCCTGCTTTCTTACATTCAGTTGAATCACCTGGAGCAACCTACTCATGCCGCCTGGGGTGAAGTTTCAGGCAATTTCTACTGAATGACTCATGCGGACCGCTGCAGAGAGCACATTTGGGTATCTGTGCCTGGCACTCACTGTGATGGTGGCTCTCGGCGGCGCATCTTGTACATACTCGATTCTTGCTGCACAAGAATGCTTTGTGACCAAGCCCTTGGCAGTTATAGCATTGTTCCGGTCCAGTGATCTGCTCGAATACACTCGCATATGTCGATTCACCTGCGACGAGAAAGTTTGTAGTAGTCTCTTGGCATCGTTGGTTTTAGTGAGGTACACCACCATGGACCCATATGTCTTAGGGTTGACCTTTCGGCTCAGCCAGGCCACTTTGGCAATCTTGACTCCATTCTGATGGCTCAAGGTTTCCATTGCTCCGGGGAGAACATTAAATTCCTGGTCAAAAACGGTCGTACGGTTCATGCTATCAACTTTGATAGGATATAATTGGTCTCGAAGGACTCTTACACCTAGAGCTTCCTGGTTTCGAGGATGGTCTTGATCTTTTGTATTTCTTCTTCGTTCCTACCGATGATCCTGAGGCGGTTGGTATTCCGTCCATCTCTGGTCACTGCGACGCATCGCCAGTGAGGTTGGTCACTCGACTTTCGCATTTCCTGCTCAACTGTCTTGTGGATAATCGTCGGTGTAGCGTCTCCAATGTGGTCTTCAGGAACTCTAGACGTATCCACTGTGCAGAACACCGGTTCCGGAGTTGCCGATCGGGCCGCAGATGAAGATTAGCTAGACATGCTAGTGAGTGTTATCCTGATTGCGTCTACATACGATTAAACCGACGGCCGTGGTGTTTCAGTCTTGTTCAGCATGTCTAGCTGTAGTCGAGTCTGCTCCAGCTCGCCACAAGCCTGGATAAGCTGGTCTCGGACTTGCGATAATGCTTGTACCGTCTGAGCCGTGGCCCTGGTGACTTCCTCGGTCATTCAATCTCTGAGTTTAGTGAACTCGAGCTGAAACTCAGCCTCCATCGCTTCGATGTTCAAGTTGAAGTCCTGCCCCAGGAGTTGCTTCAAGCTCTGGACTGCCTCGACCACGCCCCCGGATGACTTAGGGGCAGTCTGCTTCCGAGCTCGGTTTTGTCCTGGAACTCCCTCGCTAGTCCCACCCTCTTCCTGCCAACCCATATCGCCATTTTGCTGCTGCATCTCCAACAGATTCGTCGTCATGGCCATCTTTCGCTGGGGACGATGATATCCACCGCCCGACGCATCCGGCTCATGTCCCATGACGATAATGACGTCTGATACGGGGTTCGCAACACCAGACATCCGCTAAAGGCCTGAATCGCCGCCAAGCGATTACCAGGGCTTTCAAAACTTACGAAAAAGGATGACAAAAGTATTCAAGAAGTATCGAGTCTCCCCCGTCGAGTCAAGTGCGAATCAATCGCTCGGCTTTTTTTTTTTTTTCTTTTTTTTTTTTTTTTTTAATTGAGGGAGAAAAAGGCGCATAATCTTGTCTTATCTCGTCTCGTCATCCATGTCATAGGCTGAAGAACAGGGCTAATGAAGGAAAACAGAGGGTATCAAGCACGATCGTTCCAAATTCAAGGTTTTGCTCCCTCACCCGCCTCCTTTAGGTAGAATATTCCCTAGGCTCCTTAGAACCTCGATGGCTGGCATGTCCCTGGTTCCTGCGCTCGCCTTCTCCCGCTCCTCACGTTGTCGAAGTCGTAGGGCGCTAATACTAAGGACCTTATCCGCTTCTTTGCCTGCAAGCAGAACCCGCTGCTCGAGCTTGTGAACGTTGTCGGCAAGTTGGTCGACCTGAAACTCGAGTGACGACTGAATAGTCCGCAACCTTGATTCTGTCCGAGACCGAACAGCGTCGAATGATGCTGTCTCGTCCGCCAGGAATCCTCTGATCTTGCCTTCGTATGGATCCAACAGATCAAAGCCTGGTAGAACAATAGGCCCAGTCTCGCCTTCGGAGAAGAGAGGCGGTTGCTCAGGCGGTGGTTTTCGTATTGCTTGCCAAGCCTTCTTCTCATCTTGTAATCTTTTGATGTTGATTTCCAGTTGGGCCAGTTTCTCGTCCAACTCAATGTTTCTGGGGTTGGGCCTCAACACTAAAGGAACTTCTTGCGCGTCATCCTCTCGACTAAACCAGTCTGAGAATTCAGATCCAGCCGCAAAGTCTTTTAGCAGTCGGTCTTGAATAGCACGAGCACCAAGAATAGCATTAGAATTCGGTGTGCCTTGAGGAGGCTTCCCTACCAGAGCGCGCTCGCCACACCAGGTCAACAGTTGTTTCATACGCCGAGGCTCCGTCAAGCCTTCAGCTGCAATGTGTTTGTAAAAATCCGCCGGGTTGACCTCCCGGTGGGGTATTGCTGTTTGGCCGCTCTCGATCAGAGAGCTCGCCCTTCTTCCACGGTTGCCCAAACTGCTCCGCCTGTTGCTATTGCCCCCCTTCTTCCGCATCTCCTTGTTTCTGTTAATGATCGGCGTATCACTCATAGGCAGAGTAATTGTGGCCGACTGCACAGGCGGTTCGCGTTGCGGCGATTTATCCCAGTCCGGAGGTGGTCTAGTAGGTTTTGCGCCGGATCCGCGTTTCTTAGACGCTCCATTGACACGGGAAGCTGGTGCTGCTTCAGGTACTGTTTCTGGTTGGGGTTCAGGCTCGGGTTCTGGTATGGATGATGGCGCTGGTTGAGAGGCTTCTTTCTCCTGTGCTTCCCCAGATCGTCGCGTGCTCCTACTAGTTGATGGTCTCTTAGGGACCTTGATTTCTCGCTCATCCGACGCGTCAATCGCTTTTCGTCTGCTGCTCTTCCTCGTGGCAGGCCTTATCGTCGCGCTCGTTCCTTTCCCGGGCGCCTCTTCTTCCACAATCGTTCCATTAGTCGTCGGTGCCTTAGCTGCCCGATGCTTCGCCGCAGGTCGTCCCTTTGCGGACTTCTTCACTGGTTCCGCCTTTGGCTCTAGCACTGCTTCCGGCTTCGGTTCGTCTGTCTTGTCCGTCTTAATTCTCTTCGATTTCCGCACAAATGCGAAGTCATCGTCGTGCTCATAATCTGTCGCCGCCGCTGCAGCGAGACGCTTGCTCAACCGTCGCCCGTGCTCGTTGCTCATGCTAATTACTTGAAGCGGCCGCCGAGTCGTCACCGGAGTCGTCACCGGAGTCGTCATGGGTGGCGCATTCGGGACCGTTGACGATGTGATTTTAGATTCCCGGGGTCGTGATGCCGGGAAAGTTGTCGGTGCGGTGCGGTTCGGTCGGTGGTGGAGAGGCCAAAACTGTCGCGCAGGGTCAACGAGGGGCGTCGCGTCGTGATTTACGTGTTCTCAATAATTAATAATCATAAAAATGCTGCTCAAAATGCCCAAATGCTATCGCAATGCAATTCGTGATGTCGGTCAGTTTGCGGCTTCGTAGATGGAGGTTTGCGGTTCGCAACGTGATTCGCGAACCGTCCAGTTGCGTGGACGGCTTGCGTAATTATTTTGGAGACAGCAGTATCCCTGTGGGTGGCATAAGACTCAGATGGCGGACCGAGCCCCATACGGACTTAGTCATCGTAGTATGGGCGGGGCTCAATGAACGAATGAATGAAGTTTAACCTCATAGGGTAAGTACGCTAGGCTATTTACCCTTCTAAGCTTTTTTTTTTGCTCGTGTCTCCAAGAAGCCCCACGCTCTTCCTCATCCGCTGTGTTACGATTTGTGCCCGTAACAGCGCTGTAAGGCTTCTATAAGGCAGCTGTAGCACACCCATGATTGCTTGCATAGCGATTATGGCCCGATCTTTTGCCCTGTGGTTTAACGGCTTGTGCAACCGTTACACGCTGATATGTCTAGCCTCGCTTGACTGTCTGACAGCCTTGCTTCAAGGCCGATTTCTCCAAGTGTTCAGCATCCTATCTTCAGCAGCTGAAGTATATTCTGCCAGCTTGAGGCTGGCGAGACCCAACAGGCACACGGATCAATGCGGAGGAATCGCAAGCAGCTTAGCGTACCTACTGGCCCTATTTATTGGGTCCCTTTGGGTTCCGGTATCTTAGTAATCTGAAAGTGGGGTGTAGAGTTTCCTGCCACAATAATTTGGCGCTCGTGATCCAGTCCACAACCTCTATCAACCTCAGTTCGTATCACATTATGGTTACTTTACCCCAGCTCCCGATCCAAAGTCGCTAATATTATTTCCGAATACTTCGACCTAGAGACTGGCATTCTCTCCGTCAAACGGTTGAGGTTTTCATGAGGCCAGTGATTGCTCCACTTTCTCTCAAATCTTCGGCCATGACCCCTCTCTTGCGGGAATTTGCCGCATAAAGTCTTCGCTTAATCGACCCAAAGATATCTAACTATTGATTGTCAACTCGGGCAAGATGACTATAGAGAAATCTAAAGGCACTGCGGCGGGCACGACAGTCTTGCACCACAAATCTAATAAATCCAAATCCAAAAGCCCTAGACGTCCCTCCGCCACTTCCGATGTCCGAAAAATTCAGCTGAGGGACGAGACATTCCGCATCGGCTATACAGAGCTTTTAGACCGCGTCTATATCTATTTCGACAAACGCGGCAAGCCTACCTTAATGAATTCCTACAGAAAACAAGTGACGTTCGATGCAGTGAAACTGTCGGAACGATATCTCGGCGTTAAGAATTTGCGAGCGCTTGTGGCTGGAGTGAAGGCTAGTGTGGCGGAAAAAGCGGCCCTTGCAGGCGAGATTTAGACGGGTTGGGTGACTCCTACCCATTCTTTTGACTTTGAAGTGTTTCATACGTGTCATGGGAATTGGGTTATTGAATTTTTTTTTTTTCTTTTTTTTCTTTTTTGGTCATATGATTATTAAGTAGTTTATATCAGGGCATATTCGGTCACTATTCATATCATTAAACTCGATAGAGGATTTGGGCTGCAGTGGTACTTCAAGTACTTCATTCGCTAAGCCAGAAATTTGATAACGCGTCCATAAGGAGGCCAATTTCTGCCAGAACATCCTTTATCAGGTAGAGCCATGTACCCAGGTGACCCCACCCTAGACTTTACAAAGATGTGCCTTTCGTTCCTCAAGACTCTTAGAGGACGGGCGAAGAAGTGGGGCTCCAAAAAAAACCCAAGCACAAATCTCACGTGCTTTTGAACGTGACGTCGTGTAAAGTTCGTGCCAAACCAAATCGCGTTTTTCTTAGCCGGCCAACATCGTTGACGTTAGCGAAGTGGGGAAACAGCGGGTCAATACTAATCCGCAAGGCATTGGCTGTGTTTGCCGTGTTGAGACAGTGTGGCTAAGGTGGTCCGACCTACTGGTGGCTGCGATGTGGATACTATGTAAGGAGCTGTGCTCCTCTCAGACAGATGTAACTTAGAACTAATAACAACACAATCAACCCGTTTTTGCTTCAACAGGTTATGAGCCCGGAGGGCACGACCTTTTCTCCAACCAAAAAGCTGAGTGTTTTCTGTCTCCTTTCTACTTTCCGAGATAACACAAGAAGTCGAAAGACTTCCTTCCACTGCGCATACGCATTCAGCTTAATTGGAGCTATTTCCCTCTTGGATCTCTGATAGAGCTTGCAGATCCGCTAACAGGATATGTCTAGAAACGTTTACAGAAAGATCCTTTGACCCTCCGTTTATTGCAGCGAATTTAAATCGTCGAATCTTGAATAACCAAAATTTTCCCAGATTGCAATCTGGTAGACGGATTCGCCAGACCAGACCGGCCTTTCAGTCTGAGATTGCTGAAGTTCTCCGGTCGGGCGACCTACGCCCACATAGCCCAAGAATGCCCGAAACGTGGTTTGCAACATGATCGACATCAGATCATTGCCCTTCCTCCAGACGGAGGGAATGATATGGATATCTGAGACCGCTAGGCGTTTCACCCTTCGGACAATCTCTACCCGACTCCGATAACCCCTATTTGCACGGCATTATCATGTTGCCGAACGCAGCCAAGATTCATTCCCAAGACTCGATCCAAGACTGGTCGATTGCCGTTCGCCCTCATGTCTCTTAATCATTAGCTTCTACGAGAATCTATCATGTCCCTTTCCAAAGAATCGCTCAATCTCATAGGCAGTTCCGGCACCATTCCAAAGCTGGAGCAAACCAGCCAGTGGCTGACCTGGAAGAGAGAAATGCTCGACCTTCTGGACATGTGTGGATATGGAGACCTTCTGACCAGGAATGCTCAACCACCAACAGAAGGTAACGACCTTGCAACCCAGATTGAGGCCTGGAGGAGCCGCCAAGATCGAGCATGCGGTGCCATTCGAAGTCGTCTCGGTTATAACGCCCGAGTGTTTACCACGGGGATCTCGACGGCTCAGGGCATGATCAACCACCTTGAGACCCGATATCGGCCCGTCGGAAGTGCCATCTTCCAAGAGCTCGACCGCAGATATCAAGAACTCACGCTTGAATCTTGCGATTCGGTCATGGAATACGCAAATAAGCTACGTCAAGTCAGGGCTGAACTCTTGGAGATGGATGACACCTGCCAGATCGGGGAACCGCATTTTGTCAATAAGTTCCTTTGTGGACTTGGTCCGGACTATGAAGTGTTTCTCACTGCCTTCAATCAGAATCACAACATCCTTCCTATTCGAAATCCGAGCAATCGCAACGTTGTTCTCAAAGAGGCCGTTACGTTTGAAACCGCCATCTTTGCCGCATCTCAGGAGGAGGACAGACAAAGAAGCGCCACGGCCAAGATGGCACATAGAGCCATGATGGCCCAGGATACATCATGTTGTGGATACTGTGGAAGAAAAGGGCATGACAGGTCCACTTGTTGGAGGCTCCACCCAGAACTTAGAAGAGATCGTATCAAAACTGGTTACGAGAGACGACAACGTAAAATGCAGGTTCGGGAGAAGGAAAGGGAGAAGACGAATGATGAACTGGAATCTGCCACGTATACAACTCCTGCACACCTCCAACCTGACCAAGCTCGACTGGCACTCTGGCAAAATGACTTCCAAGGCCACCTTGGATTGATTGGCTCATCACTCGGACCTTCCGGTCTTCAAGCATCTCTTCAAACTCGGGCCCTCGAACGTATCCACGTCTTGGATAGTGGCGCCTCCTCGCATATCTTTTGTCGACAGGAGAACTTTACATCACTTCACAGGTACCACGGTCTCCCCATCAATGGTATTGCGGACATAAAGGTCATGCCAGGAGGGCGCGGAACGTACTGCCTCCGCGTTCAAGGGCCTAAGGGATCACAGAATGTTACTCTCGATAACGCTCTTTATGTTCCAGAAGGACATTCGAACCTCTTGTCTGTGTCAGCACTAGAGAAGAAGGGAGCAGAAGTTGTCTTTCGGAATGGGAAGGCAGTGGTTACAAACAAGGGAAAAGTCGTCCTCACTGCGACAAGAATATCAGGCGTATATGTAGTCGATGAAGTTGAGGACCGTCCTTTTCAAACCGCTTTGGCATCTTTTTCGGTGGGAGATCCTCGACTGCACCTTTGGCACGAGCGACTCGCACATTTGGGAGAGAGGAATATCAAGAGACTGATGAATATGTCTACTGGAATTCGACCGGATGATTCTACATCAAACCCATGTGGAGCCTGCGTACAGGGCAAACTCAGGGAATGTCCCCATGTCCGACCGATCAAGAAAGGCACTTACCCTCTGGAGTGTATTCATGCAGATATTGCCCGGACCATTCCCAGAAGTGGGAGTAGACGGCAGCCGGTGCTGGGTTTGCTTTATTGATGACTTTACTCAAATGTCCTGGGTGTACCCAGTCAAAGAACGGTCAGAGTTTGAAGAGTGCTTCCATCATCTGTTGCAACAGTTCGAGAGACCGGAAAGACGATGTCACTTCCTGCACCTCGACCGAGGGGGAGAGAATCGAAGCCACAGTTTGACCCGACTATGCCGGGACAGAGGAATCAAACTCTCTTACACAGGAACTGAGCAACACGAACAAAATGGATTGGCTGAAGTTCTCAATCGAATCATCCTGGAAAAACTCACACCGACACTGCTCAAATCCGGACTCGCTTTGAAATGGTGGCCGTACTTCCTCAAGGCAGTGAACCGCATCCGAAATCTCTGTCCTACGGCGAGCATTTCTACTACTCCTTACCAAGCCTGGTATGGAGATGTTCCTGACCTCAGCCATCTGCGAGTTCTTGGCTCACGAGGATGGGCTCTGCTTCCATCCTCTAAGCGAAAGAAGATGCAGTCGAAGAGTATTCCCTGTCAGCTTCTCGGCTATCAGGGCAGTACAAACTATATACTCCTTGACGAACGGGGACGAGTCTTTGTGTCTAACAATGTTGTCTTCTCTGAAAACATCAAAAATGTCGAACCAACACTCGACAATCTCACGCATCAAATGAGTGACCAGAGACCATCACAACGACGACGAGTAGTCGGAGAAGAGGATAGCGATGTGGGAAATGCCATCGTTCTAGAGCCGTCGCCCCTTCCGATCGCGTTGAGAGAGGCGAACAGAAGCGGGGAAACAGGCCGTGGAGAGACGACGCCGGATGAGCCCCCAGTGGGAGATACAGGATGGGATCCAGACCAAAAGTCAACCAGATCGAGTATTCATGTTGCCACAGACGAGCGCGAAGTGTCATCGGAAGAAACAGAGGAGCATGCAGAGTCTCGGCTGCCCGAAAGATCGACCAGGGGACAGCTGCCATCGAGATACATACTCGCCAGCACAAACTTCGCCTTCCTAGCAACGGTTGCAGAACAACTGTATCTAGTGGCTCGCGATATCGATCAGTCCGAGCCAAGAACCTTCAAGGAAGCCACGCAGGGTGTACATGGAAAACTCTGGTGGGGAGGATTGAAGGATGAACACGGATCTCTGGTCGAGAATGGTGTCTGGACCTTAGTCACGCTTCCCCCAGGACGAAAGGCTCTTCGAGGCAAATGGGTGTTTAAGCTCAAAAGAGGAGAAAATGGGCAAGTTCTACGGTACAAAGCGCGATTTGTCGTGAGAGGATTCGAGCAAAGGGAAGGAATTGACTTCAACGAAACCTTCGCCTCTGTTGTCAAGCCGATGAGCTACAAGATGATATTTGCCATCGCGGCAGCACTCGATTTGGAACTGGAACAAATGGACGTCAAGACAGCATTCCTCTATGGCCTCGTAAATGAGGAGATATACGTCCAGCAACCCGAAGGATTCGACGATGGAAGTGGGAGAGTCTGCAAGCTCTTGAGAGCCTTGTATGGACTGAAGCAAGCACCAAGAGTGTGGTATGAGACTCTCTCGACATTCCTCGCGACCCTCGGGTTCAAGCCTTTACTTTCAGATATGGGAGTCTTTGTGAAAGGTCACACGTTCATTGCGGTCTATGTGGACGATCTACTTATTGCCGGGCCCTCCAAGGGCGAGATCGTGGCGGTCAAGCAAGATCTGTGCAATAAGTTCAAGATGACGGACCTGGGCCCATGCAAATACTACCTGGGCATGTCCGTAAGAAGAGACAGAGCCACCCGATCGATCTTCTTGTCGCAGATGACCTACCTCGAGAAAGTACTTAGAGACTTTGGAATGGACCAGTGCGCTCCCAATGCCACACCAGTTTCGACTAGCAAGTTCGGAGAACCAGGCCCTGACTACAAGGCAGCGGACAAACTCAAAGAGTGGTATGCCAAGGCGATTGGGTCCCTGATGTATCTCATGCTGGGGACGAGACCCGACATTGCTTTTGCTGTCTCCTTATGCAGTCGACACCTAGCGAACCCAACCAATGAGCATCAGACAGCTGTCAAGCGTATCTTTCGATACCTTAAGGGATCGCAAAATCTGGAACTAGTGTACCAAGGAGGACTGCAACCTCTCCTCGGCTACACCGACTCGGATTGGGCGGGAGACCTGGAGACTCGAAGATCAACGTCTGGATATGTGTTCAACCTTGGTACGGGCGCTATCAGCTGGAGCTCGAAGAGACAAAGAACAGTGGCCCTGTCTTCATGCGAAGCAGAATACATGGGGCAAACCGCAGCCGCAAAAGAAGCAGTCTGGCTGCGAGCTCTGCTCCAAGAACTGTTGAAAGAATACAAGGATGTTCCAGAACTAAAGACAACTGTAATTTTCGGGGACAACCAAGGAGCGATCGCAATGTCGAAGAATCCGCAGTTCCATACAAGAACCAAGCACATTGATATTCAGCATCATTACTGCAGAGAGAAAGTCAATGATGGAACCATTGAGTTCCAGTACATTCCGACAGGCAAACAAGTGGCCGACGGTCTAACAAAGGCGTTGCCAAAGGATCGGTTCCTATTATTTAGACAAGCACTAGGTCTCAAAGAACGACGACCATGAGAAGGTGCAGAGATGAACCAAAACAGGAGACCTGCCATGAACATACAGGAGACCCACGGATCTAAGATTGCACGGAAACGTGAGGAAGGCGCAAAGATGAATTAGAATGGGAGAGCTTCTAAACAAGTAGAAGGAAATCCATGGTCTCGAGGTTGTGCCGAGCGTGAGGAACGTGCAAAGATGGACTGAAGTGGGAGACCCATCATGGACAAGAGACCTACAATTTCAAGAAAGACCTCAAGACCTGCAGAGACGGGTGTAGGCAGGGGATCTTCTGCGGATAGAAGACCTGATAGAAGACCTGCAACCCCAAGATCGCAAGACCTGCAGAGATGGGCATAGGCAGGAGATTTTCTGTGGACAGAAGAAGACCTGCAGTCCCAAGAAAGCTTGCGAAACCTGCAGAGATGGGTTTCAGTGGGAGATCTTCTGTGCATAGAAGAAGACCTACGATGCCAAAGAAAGATTGCAAGACCTGCAGAGACGGGCAGAGGCAGGAGATCTTCTGTGGATAGAAGAAGACCTGCAGTCCCAAGAAAGCTTGCAAGACCGTGCAAAGATGGGTGTCAGTAGGAGATCTTCTGTGGACAAGAAGAAGACCCGCAAGTTCAGGATCGCACTGGACTGAAAGGAAAGGTGCAAAGATGAACTTTGAGGGAGATCTTCTGCGGACAGAAGAAGACTCACTGCTCCAAGAGTGCACGAGACCATTAAGAGATCCTGAGCGCCCATGTCGAGATAGCTCTTTCCCTGCAGTTTTCACCCACGAAGGTGTTTTTGGGGTTTTAACGAGGCTCGACAGGCGTGCACATCAAGCCCAACAGCAGCTCGAGTGGGAGTGTTGAGACAGTGTGGCTAAGGTGGTCCGACCTACTGGTGGCTGCGATGTGGATACTATGTAAGGAGCTGTGCTCCTCTCAGACAGATGTAACTTAGAACTAATAACAACACAATCAACCCGTTTTTGCTTCAACATGCCGGACCCCGTCAAACCTGGCGAACCAAAATCGCATTTCCCTTCCTATATTCAATTTCCCTGCTTTATCTCTGCCTTCTTCCTTCGAACCGAATTAGTTTCAAATCTATTCTAGCCAGTCCCGGGATTCCGCGCCCTTGAGTGTCTCCTCGCTCAGCTGCTCCAGCCTCAGTTCAGCCTGGGCCATCTCCGCCGGTACCGTCTTCCCTATCAAGTCATGCTCTCGCGCCCTAGACAGGAGCATGATGCCGTCCAGCGTTCTGCACCGCGACAGCTGTACGTACAGGCTATAAGGGTCGCATTGGCTCGGGACCGCCTGGCCATCAATGTTGGTGGTCCTGGTCCCTCGCAGCTCCAGCGCCACCAGATCTAACGTTCTTCCCTGCACCTTGTAGTCCGTACATACAAACGCTGGCGCACATGGCAGCCCTCTGCGCGAGACATCGACTTGCTGCCATGGACGTTTTCTTTGGCACTCTATCTTGACACTCGTAGGCGTCAGGAGGATCGTACCGGGGGGCATACCAATGAAGCGGAAGTCTCTCGTCGTCTCTGACCCCAACAATATCCCGCGTTATCGGCAATCACGCCTGCTGATAAGTTATTTAGGGCTTATCGTTCTTATTGGGGCGAAAATAACAGCTGATAAGTAACCTCAAAATGTACTAGCCTAACTCAGACAGCTGCTGTATTTGTAGGGAAGGTACCTCGAATCTTCCTTGTTTTCAAATGGAAATCTTCGACGGCTGGTAACTACCACGGTATGCGTATCACATTTCGACAGCATCTTCATCTTAGTTGACGGTGTTTGCAAGGGTAATGGCCAGGTAAGCGTTAAAGCTGCCGCATGTGACGAATCAGATCGCAGAATTAAACGCCGGCATCCTTGCACTCAAGCCAGTAAAAGAGTTTGTATGAGTCATGGCGTTTGGGGATGAGCCGTTCCATACAATTGTCAGCAAGGCAGACTCGGACTATCTTGTTAAAGGGATGACTGAATGGGCATTGAAATGGGAGACTCATGGTTGCAAGACCGCCAAACGGAGACTGGTCGAAAACGCGAAACAATTTAAGGAGTTACCTACACTTGTTGGAGACTTAATGCATCCAATTTTGACGTGCTGTTCTGGCGAGTGGCTCGGAGGATGAATCAGGGAGCTGATGAGCTAGGCAACCAGGCCCGCGCAGATCAAAATGGTATGAGTTATATGGCAATAAACCGGAGATAGACAAGTATTTGGGAAGTGAACAGGGGTACCTGATGATTAGGAATAGAAGAGTAGAGTCGTCTCGCTTCGACCAGTGGCCGTGACATGATCAGTCCGAGTGCTTTCGAATTGTCGCTTCATGATGTGATTGTTCCGACGTCGTTGTTGATATTTCCAAATACAGCTAACTATCGATCCACGCGGTTACAACAATCGATACTGTTAAGCGTTTAGCCTCGTGCGGCCGATATGCCTCGATATGTATATGTCGTTTACTTGTCCCAAGAGAATTTTCCAAGACCCCAGCCGACATCTAATCGACAAAATAAAGCGCGCTTCTACGTTATTATGCTGCTAAAGCTGCCAAGCTCTACGGTGCAAGGCCAAAGCATTCGTGTAAGATGGTTGGCTGCGGAAACTAGATACTAGACCTAAAAAGGGTAGCTTACTCGATGAGTGATTGTTTGGCGGCTTCACTTGAGGCATCGTATCATCGTATCCGCACAAGAACCAGTAGGCAAAATTATTCACAAGCGATGAGAGAGCATAAAGTTAGCTGACAATGACGCGTTAGTCGACAGAGAACTAAATAGATATCATGGCAACTACCATCTGTATTGCGTCTCACACACAGGTGGAAGGAAACATACTTACCATAGAATCTCGACTTTTCGGAACGGGCAGCGGAATCATGGCAGTTTCCGAATCCTCGACCGACCTGCAAGAATGTGTCCCTAAATTATTACACAGTCTTGGGCTAGTAGCCTCATTTGATTATCAGTAATTTTGCTCAGAAGTTTCTGTAATTGAGTATACTCTTTGCCAATTACTCGGCTATGTCCAAATAGCAGCCAAAAGTCATTATTCCCCTACCCTATATGCCATTGATTGTATGGGGCTACTTAGACCGACAACCCTCCCCTTTGCACGGGCTGTTAGCGTCTTACTAAAGCATACACCAAACACACACCCTATGCCTAGCAACGCCATAATGGGCCTCCGAGGAAGGAATCTTGGAGCGTTCGCTCTCCTCGCGACAGCCTCACTTGTGCAGCTACTGGTGCAAACTGTGAATGCAGCTTCGAAACCTTGTAACAGTCGTGCGTGCTCGACCGACCGGTCGCTTACCCACTTGCAGACGTCTACGGAAAGGCTCCTGCTATGCTTCATCCTTCATCCTCGTCGCGCTCATACTCGGCGGCGTCAGCAAGGCTCTAAAATTTTGGCCCAAGTGTGGGGAAAAGGGAAAGTACAGACAGTAAGGTTGAAGCAGCGATAATTGCCCACCATCAATGTAAAGGAGCAATATAGGTTAGGTACTAGAACTCATTGTTGTGATAGCAATGTTTTGGAAAGGTCGATGTAAGATGGAATTATATCTTAATCAAGTCTTTCTAAAGAATAGAGCGGCGTAAAAGTCTTTAGCCAACAAGCTTTATTCGAAAACTCCTTCACATATGAAACTTAAGTCCTAAAGCCCCGACGTGAATATAAGTCTAATCGCCAAGTGCTCTTCGCCAGCGAAACCATGTCCCCTTCTCCCATTCCTCATCATGTCGTCGACCATGACTCCCATTGCGCACCGAGGCTGGATGAGTCTCATCCTCCACGGCCCTACCAAGGCCATACTGCATTCCTCAGAAGCTCGGACGTTATACAAGCGCATCTGTTACTTCCCCGAATCTCGTCATCGTTCCAGTATCGGCCTTAATCCATAAGTGTGCAGTCAAAATCGAAATCGATGTCTTGCGCGACTGGGTATGAGTTCGCCGGCAATGTATCGCTCAATTCACTCAACGTCCCCACTTCCACAGATCTTTATATCCCAAGACACCTTCCTCGATCGCTACACTCCTTAGACCTCACAATCTTCATATTGTGATTATCCTTGATGATTTATTGTATTCGCTTCATTCCGGTTGTTTGACGGGTGGTCGTTTCGGTGTCGAATGTCTTGGTGTCGGTTGCGTCGATATTGGGTATTAGGATCACAGACGTCTCGATGGTGGCTGCGGCGGTATCAGGTTCATCGGTCTTAGGTACAACGGGTCACTTAGGTGTCGGTCGTGTCGGTATCGGTCGTGTCGGTATCGGTCGTGTCGGTATCGGTCGTGTCGGTATCGGTCGTGTCGGTATCGGTCGTGTCGGTATCGGTCGTGTCGGTATCGGTCGTGTCGGTATCGGTCGTGTCGGTATCGGTCGTGTCGGTATCGGTCGTGTCGGTATCGGTCGTGTCGGTATCGGTCGTGTCGGTATCGGTCGTGTCGGTATCGGTCGTGTCGGTATCGGTCGTGTCGGTATCGGTCGTGTCGGTATCGGTCGTGTCGCTGGCGCCTCGGCGGCGGCCGTTTTGGCAGTCCATAGTTCATTTACACGAAGACGTTTGGCTGCTGGGTTGAAGAAAAATATGCATCATCCGGCTGATTGATTATGACGTGTCGTTCTCGCAATACCAGACAGGAGTGATCCAGGTCAATAGTACCATAGATAGGTGTGAGAATGGAGTGATATACTTCACTTCCTGATCTTCCAATGCCGCTGGAAGATCAGCATCAACTATCACTCGAAACCGAAGATATCGTAATAGATCTATTTCAGGTATACTTGATACCGGATTCGATATCCAGTTATAAGTGAGGAATTCCAATGGGGCCAAGTCGGAGGATTTTGAGAATTGTCGCTGACACAGACCGCAGCATGTCCATCATTGGGTCACGCAACAGCACAAACGTAAAGGCATTCGAGTTTCGTACATGACATTCTGTTGTGTTGGTGTAGAGAGGAGATTGTAGAAGATTGTCTTGGCCTGTACGACGGAACGTGTCAGGAATTTATACTCGATGCTGAAGTCCACAGCAACCCTACCTGCTAAGAAGTCCGCCTACCCTTCCTTTTTTCTTTTTTTTTAAATTACTCCAAGCCTGGCCCCCAGTGAGCGTATGCAAGCCTCGCGCCAAGTCACACCCTTGAATGTTACCATACAATGTCATCCATACTTGTTGCAGGGCCGCGGCAGCACTGCATGGTCGAGAATAGTGATATCTGGAACCTCGGGATATCGTAGGCTAGAAGCTATATCTGAATGTCTACTAAGATGAGAGTATCGATAGAATCTTGTTCTTTTGAATATCAGCGAGTCTTCTACAGGGAGAAATCAATGGGCACCAAATGTGCCGCGTTTCCGGACAGTTTTGGAAATCAGGCTGCGGTTGAATCCTTGTTTCTTTTCTTCTAGAACAAGGATCTACTATAGACAAAATGTTGCTTTTGATGAAGTGTAAAGACGGGAATCATCCTATAGGCTACTGATACTTACACTGTCAATATGATTTGTCCCCATAGACGCCAATTGTGAATAATCTTTTGTTGTCACCCGTACAAAAGGCGACCGTCATAAGCACTTCTCAGTGTCGCACTCACCCTGGCAAGCCGACTCCCCGGCGCTCTGATGGCAGGGATGGCAATCCCTAGGACTCATGCCTTTGACCAACAGCCTCACGAATGCGGCGACAGGGACTAAGTCCACAGTACACCTACCACTCTTATTTCACACCCGAGGGCCGGTTTTTGCTCTGTACAGGTGCTATATTGAGAAACCCTTGTATCTTCACCGTCTGCGTTCGCGAGACTACGCGTTTATCCTCAAGTCCGTTGTCATCTTGGGAGCGGCGTCGACGTTTCTGTAGCAAGGCAGCCTTGTCAGGAAAACAAAGCAGAAACATCCCAAATGACAGAGCCTCCTCGCTCGAGTCGCATTGATCATGTGGCATCCGGATCACGGCTCACGCATGTTATCGCTTCATGTGAGACTAGGTCTAGGAGGCAGACCCAGGATCACATCGTTAAATAGCCAATGACATTCTGATAAGGGACTGGGTGGTCAACCAGCAATTCAAGCTCAAGCAAGATTAAACTGCCTTACCCGTTAAAGCAGACGTGTCAGCAAAGAAGGCATCATGGATGAGGCGCCAGAGGCCGGGGCCCCACCCGTCTTACCCGGATCAACACGTAGCGAAAGGGCTGAAATTGGCGGCCACCAAGAGCGACTGGAACAGGTTCCGCTATGCAAGTTCGAGACACGAAACATCCACAAGATGGGCTTTGTCCAATGATCGCCAATCGGAGGCGGCAGGTCAGCCACTAGTTAGTGTCTTGGCAGAACTGTTGGGTCAGGCCTAGGCCTGGTTCAATTTGCCTTTTCAATCTCCAGGTCGCTGAGATTGTGGAGAGAGCAATGGGTTCAGCCTCATGATGGTCCGCAATGCAGTCAGCATGGGACAGAAACATTTCGAAATTAAGTCAACGGGAAAATAAAGAGCTCACATGGTATAGTAGTTTGTGGTGTAATATTTGAGGGCGCTTTGCCCCTGTATTGGCAGCAACAGACTTTCCGGCTGGCGAGTGGAGTGAAACGTGATTTAAATGAAGGACAGGGAGAGTTCGTGATTACGCGGCGAAGTTCACAAGAGTTGTGCGGGCGCAGCATCACCATAAACTACCGGAGTACAGACACAGCCCTGAAAGATAATGTCGTTTGCTAGAAGCTAATAGCCACGGTGCCATGACAGGGTCGACATCGCCGCAAACACTTGGGCTTGATCGGACTCTTGGTTGATTGACGTCGACCACGGTTTACGGGTCCAAATTTTGCTAACAAACAGTACTTACCAACTCCTAGCAGAAGAATCGGGTGGCCCGCTGGCAGAGTCGCAGGAAAGCTGAGAGCGGACAGGTAGAGGCTTCTCTCTCTAGCCGGGAGGAGTTATTGGTCTTTCACCAACAGGAGGGGCATCCTCTTTCTCTTCATCTACTTTATGGAGTCCATAGACTTGGGGTTCTAAGAAGGTGATCCAGTGGAGACCGATAACACAGTATTAGCAGGGTCCTTACGATGCTCGTTGACGATAACAGACGCGACCTTGTTTTTCAAGAGCTTGACCTCTTTCTGAGAGCCTTGCCGTCGGCCTCTTGTGCCTAATCTCAGGCTCGGCAGAATCCTTGGCCACAAGCTCCAAAAAAGTCTCTCCTTCCACCTATATGCGCATTCGCGCACTCTCACCTACATGCGCCTCACATGTCGCAGGCGTGGCTTAGACTGATAGGCACATGGTTGTGCGAACCTGCCTTGGCCCAACAGCTTTTCCGAGCTAGATACGACGTGTCATTTATTCTGTGTTGATGCCAATGCTCAAGCATACCCGCTGGCCCGAACGCTGACTGGGCAAGACAAGGCAAACCTCCTCTGGGGGCTAGGCAGACAACGGCGATGCATTGACTCACGAAAACAGAGTCGATGGTTTCCCTGCTCGGGCGGAATCTGCCCTGCCGTAACACACCTGTACCGAGCCTGCGGCTAGTTCTCATTGTTTCCCCGAGCGACAGAGAAGTGAGGCTCGGAGGTGGTCAGCCCACTATCTTCTGCTTTTCTACGCTTCAGCTGTTGGGTCGCAAGAGATCAGTACTGCTACCTTGCTCTGGGAGTCTATAAAGAGCAGCGTGATTCCCCGGACTCTGATGAAGCCTCGATTTGCCAGACACAGACAGACATACACTGAAACACACATAAACAAACCCTTCATCGTACTCTACTTCCATCTTCAACTATCCACAATGTCCACCACGGTGTACAGCCAGCTCAATAAGGAGCAGATGATCCATAAGGCAACGGAGCTGCTTGGTCAAGTCAAGGAAGCCGAAGCCAGCGTCACCCAAGAGACCACGAACTTCATCCAGACTGAGACCTCCAGAGTTCTGTTGGACGGGCGAGGCACTGACACGAGCGTATATTTCGACGTGTCCGGATCCATGGGTCACTATGACTCCCGCCCGTGGAACATACAGCATGCTATTGTTGAAGGCATCGTTCCCACCGCCGCAGAGTATGACTCGGACGGAATTGATTTGATTGCCATCATGGAGGAGAGTCCCATGGAAGAGGGGCGAAAGTCAAAGGTCAAGGACCTTAAAGTCGCTATGGAATTTGTTAACAAATTCCGTCAGAACCTTCGTGGAACTACGCCAACCCGCCAGCTATTCAAGAAGGACGTGAGGGCCCATGTCGCCGCCTGCATCAAGGATCCTAACAACACCAAGCGCCTTAATATCGTCATCGTGACGGACGGCGAACCTAGCGACACACATAACGACAGCATGACCAAGACCACGGAGTGGGCCACGTTGGAGCTAAGTTCGGCCGGCGGAGCCCCAAAGAATACTTGGGCATCTCGTACGTCATCGTCACCGAGCAGCTCACACCATGGCCTGCTACCGTATGTTGGAGGACCGCAACCAGCTGGGGAGAGGGCGACAAGGCAGTCGAGTGCGACATGAGCAACGCCATCTACCCCCTTCACCATCAACGCTCTCGGCGGGCCCTACAAGCAGATCGTCATCAACCTCATCCTGGCCGCCAACAACAGCGACCCTTTGGATCGGGCCCCCGAGAAGCTATTCCAGGGCGCCCCCGAGAATTTCATTCAACTCATGGATGCCTACATAGAGAAGGGCTACGCGGAGGAGGTCTAGGCTGGCTAGGAAGGCATTGTCTCTTCCCGGGCTCCTTCCATTCCTCAACCTCATAGCAGGCTTGCGCTGCCTGGTTAACTACCTGGCAGGCATTCGTGATTCCTCTTTATGTGCGCCGCGACGGATATGTTAATGGTGGTAGATTAGTATTTGCAGGGTGGAGAATGATAGGTAGAGTACATTTATTGGTATACACACAAGCTCCCGACGTGACTGCCCCCCCTGACTACGCCCTGTGGTTGAATGACATGGAAGCGATTTTCTCTTTCACTCTTTCCATCCCGTCCTTGTATTGAACGGAGAACGTACACATACTCTCCGCGCAATTTGGTCGGTAGACGCATACAAATGCCCAATATGACCTCCGTGCTTTCTGCGCAAGCCTCCGACATCGTCCTGTTTTGTCCTGCTTCCTTCTCGGAGTAGCAGCTAAAGGCTGCCGAGGGCTTCGGGCTCAGACAAGGCAAAATGACTGGTACAGGCCCTCGCTCTTCTCTATTTCTGGGGTCGAGGTGTTGAGCATCAGCAGGCAGCAGTGCGGTAGGTATGCACCGGAGAAACGCTTTTCGCGACATAGCTTCAGGCCAGGACTGGCCTAGACTCGCTTCTAGGACCAAACTGCTTAGGCTGTACTCCGTACGGCCGGTAAGAGATCTGGTCGTCTTGGACTGTTCCAGTCACCTATTCCGACCTCATTTACCCGGCTGTCAGTCTGATATGGATTTGATGAGATACAGAAGGATGTTGAAGGAAACAGACTGGTGTGTGATGTATGTCTGATCTTTTGATCTCGCAGGGCCCTCGTCGACCACTCTTCGGTGGATTTGAGTAGTAGCCGGCATCTGGTTTTGGTCTTTGTCTGAGATTTGCGTTGCGGCTGGCTTTTGAGAAACACCAGGTATTAACCTCTCATTCTTGATCCCCTCTCGTAGACCTAGGACTTGAGAATAAAATTCAATCGTCATCATGGAAGCCTCGTTGAGCAGAAGCCTCTATCCGGGATTTTGTATTTTAGACACGACCATAAGCGTAACGTGATCATCCCGTGGAACAACATGCGAACAACACGCGTTGTAGGAAAGCTTATTTCGGCAAAGATCATGTCGCACTGAGCGTGCTTAAAGGGTTAGAGTGAATATGATGAGCAGCAGCAAATGTGTTGATTGATTGTTCTAAGTTCTCTCTTGTGCGGGGTATTCCATCCCGCACAGTTACTTAAAGCATATAGCTAGATTACTAATGCCTACCCTGCGACACTGGACTTCAATTGTGTAGGGTGGACCTGTATTGATGACTGTTCCTGTTAGTATATGTCAGCCATACTAGTTCAGCTGCTTTTTCTAAACTTACATCAACCGACACATTACTTTGTATGATCTCCCATACCACGTCCCTTGGGACTCAATATCACATTCCAAAGGCTAGCCTATGGGGCCGTTCTCTGGAACGGCGTGGTCTCATCGACTATTTCTCTAACACTTAAAATACCTCACGGCTGATAAACTAGGTCTGTGATGATGATAATGAAATTGTTGTCGCTATATGTTTCCGGGTGAAATCTCGCAATGGTGACTTCTGACAAATCAAATAATGCGGTGATACAGAAGTAACGCTTTGGACACTGATAACGCGCCGGAGAGGGCAGGCTCCTGTTGATATCAGTGATCCACTCGACGTCAAATTTCAGCTTTTTCTGTAGATGCTCTATACCTGCACAGTGAGTAACTGAGTATTTAACACAGAGTCTCAACGCGCCCATACCAGTGCTAGCAAAAAGTACTCATTTCTTTAGTTTAATATTGATTTAGGTTTTCTTTTAGTAACAATAATACTAGTATTAGTAAGTATCTTAGTGAAGACCAACGAAAGACGTTTAAACGACACCGAGAGGAACAAACTCGGGATAAGAACAGCCTCCAAGTACTGTTCCACGCCATGTCGAGCCGTGTCGGGATTGCAACGCACCCGGAACGACGAATATTGGATGGCTTTAAATACTCTTCCTCAGACACTGAAACAACTATCTGACATGTTCTTGCATTCCCATGGTTCCATGGTCACTCTTTAAACCAATGTTAAGAATCTTCGATTCTTAACAGGGGTGACTTCATCCCTCCGCTACGATTCGGTATGGGGTGGTGTATGTCACTACTCGAGATCTTCGAGGCCTTGGGACCCTATGGGACCCAAATGAAGGGGTACCTCTGTTGCACATACAATCTCGCTGACGCTCGCATGTATTTTCGTGGTCTAGGGAAGGCCACTATTCAAATTGGGTGAAGTAGAGTATAGTTTTGACTCACTCACGTTCATCTCACCTCGGGCGTCAGCTTTAGGCTCCGATAACTTTATACGGAACTCTGATGGTCGTCCAGTAACCTGCTTCAAGCCTCAAAGCGGCCAGCCGTTTTGAAGTTCGGCTCCGCGGCCCGCCTAACGGACCCAAGGTCGGTTCTTCTCCGTTCAAGCCATCCGAGGTATGCTCTATCCGTGTCTCATGGCCTGATATGGTGGCACTAATATCAAAAGATCCCCTGACTTCGATCCTGGGGCCCTCTAATTGTCAACCTTTTTCTTGCTCTTCAAAATTGGCTTCAATGCTAGCCACTTACGGCAATTCTAAGAATTCATGGATTGCTTCGGGCTGAAGTTTTACAATGATGCGGACTGCGACGACGATCGGCTCAGATAGTAGCTGAGGACGAGACTGATGAGGGAATTTTGATACTTGATCCGCAAGTGCCCTAGGCGCAAAGAACGTTTATCTCCTGAACGATACATGACCCCTGCATGACCTTTTATTGAGTTCTTGACGTACGTCTTCTAGAGATAGTGGCCGTTCGCTGGCCGTCAAAACATACGCTATGCTGAATACGCCTCACAGGGGCCTTAACGCTGCATCTCATTACGCATCGCTTTTGTTTCTTTTGTCGAATTATCATCACGAGTGTACGGCACCATGGATCTATAATACACCCCCGAGCCGGGAAAACGATGGCAAGATATGATGGGCAATAATATTCATTCGTCAGTATCCGGTGAGATCTCAGCGTCGTGCTAAGCTATTAGAGGCTTATGTCTGACCCTTGGCCATCAGCGGTGTTAAATATGGTAGCGCAGGTTTCGTGCATGTTTTTAACGACCTAGCCATTGAACAACGAAAGGTTCAAGGCGATGGCAAGGGCATGTACAAGAAGAGCAATGATGACTGGGTCGCACGCATCCTCGAGATTCGTGTTTCCGATGAGCATCACGTCTATGCACCCGTCTACTGGATGCAGCGGCCCGAAGAACTCCTGGCTGGAATGCCTGACGGCAAGAAAACAGTTCAAGGTTGCCCGCCGTATTATTCCGCTAATGAAGTCATTGCTTCTGACTACGTTATCTTCCCAAAGGCCTAGCGATGTAGGGGCCGGAGTCTTGTTCTTCCCTGAGGCTATCGGCGTCCAACATCACGACTTGCATTTCGATGGTATTTAGGTCGCTGCAAATAGAATCTTTCCACGCTGGTCTTCCAATACACTTCATGGCTGTGGTTGTATTGTCGAATCAATCCTGATCCAGGGAGATGTAATAGCTCGGTAGTTAGAGTAGCCACTACATTGTTACCTGTAAACGTCCTGAGAAAAACACATCAGTTACCAACAACATCGAGGCCCAAATGTTATAGGCATTCATATTGTTCCTCATCTGATGGCACGTATCTTATAGATCTTGAGCCTGAAGTCGCCTCCGCTGGCTCAATGCTAGCTAAGAGTATACAGTACTCGATAGCTTTACCAGTTGGGAGCTGCAAACTGACATAACTCAACAGTTTCGTGTGGCGACGAAGTAAGAGTATTTTGTCTTTCAACATGGTCGAATGTTCGCTAACTCCAAGTATACATTTCGCGTAGGACGGCCGCGACGATGGAGGCCATGGAGGCCATGGAGGCCATGAAGGCGATGCGGATTGGTTGGGCTGGAGCATGGAATATTTTGCTTGGGAGTTTGTACCGAATGCTTCTGGTTGAGCCGATCGATCCTACAGCCTCTGTCTCTTGGTTGCTTCAGGATGGTATGGTGGGTGTAGAGGCGGAAGGCGATATTTTGTAAGCCTCAGGACTTTCGTAGGTCGTCATCTCAGTCGGCTTATTCGGTAATGTGATGGAAGTATTAGCTCATTTTCTTAAGCCAGAAGCGTCAGACATAGTTCACCGATATACAGAATCCTAAGAAATCGGGCCGGCAACGCGAAGATAGGCAGAATCAGAAGAATCACAAGGCATTCGACACTGGCCTGCCCAAGCACTGACACGTGAGAGCTGTGCATGTAAGAGAATCTTGATCGATCTGGTGTGTGTCGGTATATCTCCACGACGAAATAATGTAGTCATCAATCTCGGTCACATTGCGACGTCATAGGTGAAGCTGGGGTTAACATCCATCGACGGGCGATCCGTAACTGTCCATGTCGATTGGTACGGGGTGATAGCAGTAGAAAACATGGCAAAGCGAGACCGTAATACTTACGTGGCCTGCCTGAGAGGGGTCCTACTGCATAAGAGCAATGACAACTTGTACTTAGTCCGGAGACTGTTCTATAGTCGAGTGTAATACACAGGTCCAAGGCGTGAATCCTACTGTCACGGAAGTTACAAGATAGTACAACATTTGATTTGCCAGGGCTTGATGATCTCGAGCTTGGCTTCACGGGTGTTCGTGGTTCGACAAGTTGTGATAACTTGTCCTTGAACCGCTGAAACCTCCAGATTTTTCTTTTTCCCAAGGTCAAATGATGCTTGGCTCGATCTTGAATCACTGCCGCAGTTTGTATGCCCTTTTCCGCTGTCTAAGTGTTAAGTGCTAAGGTTTAGAACATACTTTAGCGATTGACATTAGACTTTTTGAGTAGTTGTTGATTCTAAGGTTTGGACATTATTTAGGTATTCTGATTGCTTTGAAATGATGCTGTGTTTTAGGAACTGAACTGCAATATCAGCGGCCCTTGCTAACAAGCATAAAATATAGCGAATCACATTCCTGTTTTGCGACCTGTTGAATACCTTGGTGGTCAAAGCGAAACTTCAGTATAAGATATAACGGTTAGTCGGGCCTGGGCTAAGCCGATATCCGTTAGTTGCGCTTAGCGGTGTACATTCCCCGTCAACAACAGCTACCCTATGCTTTCTAAGTTATTCTTACGCCTTGCAGCCAGCTACTATCAAACCAACTAAGCCTGTTGGATTAATCTTTATTGAGTTTGTTTGCTTGTTGTAGCTAACTTCTTTCCCCCCCTTTTGAGCTGGTGCTCCGCGCATCTCAGTACCCCTCCTGGTATAAGTAATCGCTATGGTTTGGGCATTACCTTGCAAGCTGCTACTGATAGAAAGACCTCGTTTCAATGCAGACGCATCATTCTGTATTAAATAACCTTTCCTGTGATAATTTTCATTCCTGTGCGGACCTTGTATCGAAGGGTGATATAATTGGCTGTCTGGACAAAGAAATATAACTGCCTTTGTCGCACAACAGGCCAGTGGTCAACCCATTCAGCTTATGACTGCCAATGTGGCAACTCTGTTTGATTTTTTTGCCAGAACAACACCGTGTGGCGCAAGAATGTATGATAGGAACGCCGTAGAAGAGCACTACTGACAAGATTAAATCACGGAAGTGTAAATCAAAGAGCAGTCAATATAGGAAAGAAGTTGCTTGCTCTAGAGGAGAACAGAGCTGCTAGAACTAACTACTCCGGATCAGTAGCACATAGTCCAAGGAAATGTTCAGCCACCCTGCTCAGCGTTTCCTTCACCTATTTATTTTAGTCTATTCAAAAGCCTGGGACCTGGTGCCAAAGGCCTCTCAGTTTATCTGATGGTGGAAAGCCTTTATAAAAGCATCCAGCATAAGCAGCAAGCAGCACCCATGCACCGTCACCACAAAGAGTATTCTGGTAAACTCATAACCAAGCTTGCGTAGTATATGAAATTTCAGTAGCGCGTAGTACCAAAGCCACCGCTTCCGATAAAACAAAGAGTTTTGTATGAGATGTGTGAAATCACGTGTCTGATCAAACATATCACTGTGGCAAAACAGGCCAGACGCTGCAATTGCACAATCATCTCCAGTGCTAAAGGGCTCATAATTTTGGTCAAGTGGATTTTACTCTATTAAGCTATCTATAGCCCGGCCTCAAGAAGCCATAGAGTAATTGCGCTTCCGTTTCTTTCCCTTCCTGAGGTCTCTACCGTTGTCTAAGCTCAATTACATGGATGATAGATACAAATTGGCGAGCAAGGACTATCACTTTGTAGAAATATTCATTCTTGTATATCGACTGCAGCCTTCAGTATCTTATAGTGAGTCCGGCTCGTCGGCTCTGTCTGCGCCATACTCTCCAGAGCTAATAACTGCTCCTCAAGTGGGATTATAGACCTAGCCCTGTGTGATAAAAGGTCACCTCTTGATGCACCTCTATCGCAAGTGCGAGGCATGGGATCCACAAGTGATTACAGTGGCTAAGGAACTCTTTAAATGCCAGCGTATCATTCTCCATGAAAACAATGTATATAGTTCATCCACATCCGATATCATGACTTTTCATGTGGTTTCAGATCTACATAGTCATATGGCTTGACGCCTCCCTGCCCATGGTGCAGAGTCTCCGCCGCCTTCACTGACTTAACACCTCGAAAGAGCTCCTCTTTATGAGTAGGAATCCAGACATTGTATAGGAGTCCAGTAGAATACAGGATGCTGCCCTTTGTATTCATCTCGAAGGCTTTTTCCGTGCCTGGCAGCCAATGATGAGGCAGTATATATATGCTACGGTTGCTGTTGGTTATTCCATGTTTGTGTTGGGATTCATCGCCTTTGAAGGTTGATAACGGACGGAGAGCCTGCAAAGAAGCTTGGAGGGAAACCTTTTTCTTCTTCAGTTGGATAACAGCTCACTCAGCAGATATTGATTTATTGATAGCTCCATTGGGCTCATTGCTCCTTTTCCTCCATGCTCCTTACTGTGGTTAAAAAACCTGGTGCAGCCTTGCTCTCGTCAAGGGAAATTCACATTTCGTGGAAGTGTATCTCGTCTATTCCACATCAACTTCTCCTCTTCTTTCGTAGCAAAGATGTTTTGAGTGAAAAGTTGGCCATGTTGATGACCACACTCATCTGTAACTATTTCAATGGACGGGGACCCCCCCAACTAGCAAGATATCGATCCCCACGTGATCGTGACCCTATTTATTTGCCGCAGCCTTCTCACCACCCCTTTTCTTCTTCTTCTTCTTCTTCTTCTTCTTCTCCCTCTTCTTTCTTTCTTTTACCTTCCTGTACTCTTTTTTTTTTTTTTTTTTTTTGGGCATACTATGCCTCCCTACACCGCCTGTGATTGAATGTCAGAGATCTTAACTTTAAGGCAACTCTATCACTCATATAACCTTCGCGGCGTAAGAATGAGATCATGCCTGGTGCTATCCAGAAGCATCTGCCAGATCACGCAATGAGACGCCGTCATACTTTGTGTAGCCGAACCCGAACCCATACTCTCGTGAGACAATCCGCGTTTTCCTAAGAAGGCGAATACTGACTAGATTAAAGAACTTCAAAGTAACACTCATCCTGGACGCAGTGAAGGGTGGTCATGCTGATACAGTAGATCATCTCTTGCAACAGGGTGTCCAGATTAGTGGTTTCCAAGTGCATCCAATCCAGGAAGGTGAATTCGTCACGGAAGACTCCAAAAACCCATTCTCAGTTGCCTGGTATCAACAAAGATACGACATTTTTCTTCTACTTCTGGATGTAACCCTAACTCAAAAGTGTCGCAAAAGGAGATGGGAGTGCAGTGAGCTTCTACCACAATTAGACGCGATTGATCCCCGAGAAAGGCTCGCCGAAAGACTTGCGATCTGGCTCAAGTCTAGATACTGGGTACCGGTAAACCCAGATTCCAGTTACGCAGGGCCGAATATGGTCATTTGGAGGACCTTGACGCTGGTCTTTGGGATGGGAATATTTTTGCGTGGGGATGGAATCATAGTGAGCCATCTCATCGACAAGAGGGCACCGATTCCTGAAAATGTCCTGGTCTTTCTAACACGACATTGGAACGGCATGAGAGCCGGTTCTAGCAACATCTTAACGAGTTTGCATCTCCGGCCCGCAATGCTAGACATCATCGTAACCGCATGGCCACTGATGTGACGGAAAGCTGAATTAGATGGCTGGAATGAAGACCTCAATTGTAGGATAGTATTCTGGCTCTATCGAGTCGCACATGTCCAAGTGCTCGGCAGCAGCAGAAATGAACTTCCCGATTCTCTCTAATTGGTGCCACCCATGGGCATTAGATACTGCAGAAATTCTCATCCCCGAATTATTGAGCACGACTTATCTATCTTCCTCCGGCACGAATTGGCTGGCATTCGCAACAGCCTCAAAAGCGTCGTAGCAGACGAGGTGAAGCTATCAGGGTACTGGCCTGGAGATGCTTGTGCAACTGCTCCATTTGTCGCTCCAAGCCTTCGCCGTGCGATTCTCCAGGCTTGCTTTTCCGTGATAGCTGAAGCGCCGCTGCACATTTGCTCTTGTCTGAAAGTTTTGTACTAAGCAAGAGTGTTATGGGCCGGACATCCGAATATGCTTTTCCAGCTTTGATAGCCAGTTTGCCAAAGGTTGAGGAAAACTGCAGAAGGCGCTGCATCTCCTGGCAGAGTCGCGCAGGGAGACCAAGAGGCTGCAAGAAGTGCTGAAGGAACAGATGGAGATGACTAGGGAACTTAAGGAAGCTGTTGCAAAGCAGGAAGAGACAGAGGATATGGGCAAGCAGGTGGTGGAGATCAAGGTTCAGATGGCCGAGGAGCTGCAGCGCGTCCTCGAACAGCTCGAAACTATCGCTGCGAATGCAACGGACAGATCTCAACGATCATATACTGACGTCACACGGCACCCATTCTCACCCCACGACGATTCGTGGACCTTGGCCGCTCCTCCGAACCCCACAGACGTGTGTTATTGGATTATTGACGTTTCAAGACTAGAAGACGAAGCCGGGCTCTCAGCTGGGACGATTCTAGCGACAATGGAGAACCAAGTCCGCTCTTAACTGGATAATCGCACGTGGTGATGCCGAGCGGTGACTAAGGACTCAAAGAATCCCAACCCCGTCAGGATCACCTGCAGGGAGGGAGCGAGCATGGGATTGTGCAGCACGTTGCGTAAACAAAACTGGCCCCAGGAGCCCGGAACCTTCGACTATCAGAGTGGATAATGTCAGCCGTATTATAGTGTTAGGCGATAGGACCGAAGTTCGAACTGAGATCACCGAGATGCTCGGCCAGAGAATGATACCGAGGTTGCAAAGATAGCATGGCTCAGCAAGAGAGATATCCCCAAGGCCTATGACGCGATGGTCGTGTATCTCAAAAAACGGCGAGAAGCTAGGCGGTTCATCAACGAAGGATTCCTTCGGGCTGGAGGAGAATCCGGTACTACATAGGTGCTTGAACGCCGTGACCGCCCCAAGAAATGTTACAATTGCCAACAAATCACGAGCCATAAAGCCCATCACCAGAGTGAATACACAGGAACGATTCCGAAATGTAACCTATGCGGCAGCCCCTATGAGTCATTCAGCGGAGATTGTCGGAAGCGCTATCCATCACAACATGAATAACATATTCTAACTGAATGTTAGAAAGCAAGGACCGGTACATGATAGTTCAATAATTACAATAGCACTGGTGCTACCTTGCCATCAGATACCAGAATGCTTGATGAAGTGATCTTAGACTCTCAGTGAGGCAAATACCCGCTTTGGGGTGATCTATTTTGTAAGACAGAGATCGTTTTCTATTACCTTGACTGTCAGGAATTGGCCTGGTCAATTCTAGTTTGGTGTTAGTCATTTCTACGTGTAATAATGGGGGCTGCTAGTCATGGGATTCTAAGGTTTGTGAATTTCTGCAATTACCTAGTTTGACGCATTAATGAATGTGGCTAGGTTGTCTGAGTTGTTAGGCGTTTTGCGGGGCTGTTTTTGCCGTGAGGTTTGCACAGCCACCAGCTTTCCAGGCTTCCTCCCAATCAATACATCACATATTACCTTACATCTCTTCCATCCTTTTATATCTCTCAATTTTCCCATTACCTTTCACTACCATTGTGCATCGGACAGAAGTATTCCCTATCAGCAAATCTATTCACCATGGGGGACGATCTCGTGATTTATTATAATGACTCCATCGACTCAGATAACTTGGCCGCGGCTATGGCCTTGTTCAAGGCCACATGCTGGAAGCCAACCGTCCGCGTGCTTTGGATTCTAGAGCCTCGTCAAGTGTGTTTTGGACTATCTATGACAATGGGTCAAATCACCAGATGCAAGGAATTGATAAAACAGCATTTCCCATCTGTTGAGAACCCTTTCAAGACCCTTTTGAATGGAGATATCAAGCAGCAGGATATTGATGATATCAAAGATCTGACAAAAGATGACCGCAAGATCGTAAGCTTCCCCTGAGAATCAGATACTATAGACAAATCTGACCATGATAATAGCTCGAGATGGCAGTGAAGCCCAAGTATGGCTCAATCAACGACGCCACCTTGCATGCACGGCTAAGTGCACTTGACCTGGCAACTTGTCTTTTCGAGTGGTCTAACAACAACCCCATCGAAGTTCTTGTGGACTACGAGACTCTGGAACATATTGAGAACCCAGTGAATCTGCACATGCATCACCATGAAGAGCTTGTCAACCGGACTGAAAATGAGCTGAAGGAATACTACGACATCATGAAGAAAGTGTTACCTTTCGGCCGTCGAACCGATAACCTGCGGGGTTGGTATAACAAGTGCATCTGGCGACTCGAGCATGATAGAAAGCTCTCAGACATTTCTGTGGAACGACTTGTCTTGGACAAAGTTTTGAATCGGATCCAGACCGCGGGAAGCGTTCGTTTCTTTGGGGGTTCTTCGTTGAGAATCCTACAACAGTTCCTTGATAGAGGCGTAGCAAACAAGATCAAGTGTCACATGCAGGTGGTAAGTCTGATCCATACTCCTCATTGACAAGATACTTATGGTGATAGGGTTCCTGCGACATGTCAGCGAATCTCTTCTCCAACCAGTTCAACATCGCCCTCAACCAAGAAGCAGCCAAGATCGTTCTCAGCCGATCTGCAGAATTTGCAGAGTTCACCGTTGTGCCTTCACATACAGCGCAGAGTATAAAATACTCAGCCCTAGGCCTAAAGAAATTCGGAGGTCACTGGATCGAGAAGCGAATTCTGGGTTTCAACTGCCACGAAGAGCCCCTCAAGATCGTCACAGATCAAGTGTCACTTGGGCAACAATTCCCTGACAAAGCCTACCCCATGCCAGACTTGACATCGTTTTTGTGTGCACTTGTTCCAGGGCACATGGGCTCCAATCCAAGGTATATCGAGGTCGACGAACAGAAGGGTGGTACACTTCTTTTCAAAAAGTCTGACAAGGGCATCCGTATGTTTCATCTGGACGGCGTCAAGGAGTTAGATGAGGAACGGATCACGACGATTTTCGAATCATTAACACGCGGCGAAGTGTTGCAATAACGGCGACAAGTTTTAATACTCAAAGGCGAGTTAGAAAGCAGGTTGTGGGCTTGATAGCTCCTTCTGCATACTGGCATAATGTCGACAATAGAGAGGAAAGTCCCCAAGTTCCAAAGCACGAAGTAACTGCAACGACTGAGTTACGCTAACTGCCCAGCACGATTCATATGGTCTGGGCGGAAAGCATAGCACCATTTATTACCATACTATTTCCGGGGGTGGTAGGGGTTCGACTACACACGGGAGGTAAAAGAGGGAATATAAGGTAGACACATAAAATAAGGCAGTCATTTATGTAATATCAGTTATGTCTGCTCCCCTCACTTACACTGGATTTCATGCCAACAGAAGTTGACGGCTAGTCTGACCTATCACTGTGTTGGTACAAGTTCCATTAATTTCTGTATTCTTCTTGTTGCTCGAGCTTTCTTGAGGCATTTCTTCCGTTTCTAAAATCCAGTCATACACAATATGTGAAACCAGATACTGCCGGGGTGAAAATGTAAGTATAATAGATTGAACATCACACCTAATTGAGTTCATAAATCTAGAGAACGCGGTACTTATTACTATATTTGACAGCTATCAGTAGCGGGATCAAACCCGCTAGTCGTGCGCCTACATCAGTTGCTTTGAGCAGTATTGGTCAAAGCCGTTGAGAATAAGCAGGAGGGTCTCGTTGACAAGTGGAAGGCAGCGTAAGCGTCTCGATTTAGCCAGGTGGCCCTCTCATGCCATTGATATTCAGAGATGCCTCCTGGTTCCGTAGGGATGTACGGGCCATGCTTATCTTGGTGCGAGTGGATCTCCGGGTATCCAGCATTTAATTGGCCAGTCCGGATTAACATAGAGTAAATAATCGAAGAACAGCCTTTTAAGATGCCCAGGCAGCCCAGCTGGCCACAAAGGTCCGAGATTGACTGTGGAGTCACGATGAAAAGTGGCTGACATGGGGGTTGAAAGCAAGGGATTCTCCAGAACATGAGTGCCAACCATATCAGTCCGCACTGACACTAATTGTTGGCTGATCTCCTGTTGTCACGTCATCGATTGGCTGATAGCTAGAGCCAGCTCACCTCGTACGGATGGTCAGGGTGCTGTTGGGCCCAGTCTGTAGAACGTATCCCAGCTCCTGGTCAGGAACTTCCTTCAGCTTCTACATACATTACGTGATGATTCGGGTAAGCCGGACGACCTATATTTCACGCCTTCTATCTGTCAGTGGGCTGTGTTACTGTAGTGGCAACATCTGTAGTCTGCCTTGCCCCTGAGAGGCATTCCACACGGTAGTACCATCAAAATTCAAGATCGACGTGATATGATATCTCTGCCGTGTATTGTCTAGCGGCTTTCCATGGGATGAACAATGGGCATGATAAAATTGGGTTAAAAGGATTTGTCCCATGTCGGCGCTTAAACAAGATCTATCTTTGTCATCAGGGCGTGCAACAGAGTCTTGTCTATTGCCCTTTGCCACCTTGGCGTGTCAGGGACAAGAGTGTTTGGGCAGAATGAGCGATGGCTGTCATCGGCGGACTGGGGTGGCGATAAGCACATCTTGGCAGGTGAAATTTTCAGCCTACTCCCAATCATGTCAGAACTTGACCGACATTTCAATGAACAGTTCACTTTGGCGACCCCTAAAGACGCTGTCCCTGCTGGCCAGAATAGCTTTGTAGACTCAGAAGTTGTTTCGTGCTTCTCGGGACTAATACATAGACATCAAAAGAAATGAGCAAATAAAGAAATAGCCTGATAAAATTCTTCGCTGCCCTAGCGGCACCGACTGGCTCATTCAAATTGGAATGGTTTATGCTTTAGCCAAACAAAGAAGCCGACCGCAGCCTGATTTCGTAGTAGTACCGTGTCTCCGCTGCTAGCTCCTTGCACGGATGCCTGTGTACAGGTATGAAACTGAGAGCATGAACAAGGATTCAAGTGCCACGTCAACTTTTCAATAATATCCGCCCTGCATTGATATTTCAGGGCTGGCATTGGGAAGGAGGGCTGTCTCACTTTGCGGACTCGGCTTACATATCAGCCCGAGAACGGATCTTGGACTGCTAATGTGGATCTTACATCTCGGGCGAACTCTATGCAACCGTGTCAGGTATAAAAGACTCAGGTTTACCGTCGAAACTCAACACATACCTTTACCATTCTCTCTATTCACACCAAAAGTTCATTGCCTGCCTTTCCAAGCTCGACCTTCTTCACTATCTTCCTTAGCCGCTTGGCTCAACTGGGAGCTGGCCTCCCAGAAAAATTCAACCACGAAATGAATCACCAATAATGATCACGACAATACGTTACACGTTTTACGTGTTTTTTTTTGTTTTGTATTTTCACCACGTTCTAGACCAACTCGCAAAACTCTGTACAACTCAAACATTGCAGATTTGCGGTTGGTCGCCCATATCTTGGCCAGATACGCCGCCGAGTATGGTTAAAATACAAATCCTTCACTGAAGTTGAGATATACTTGATGTAATTCCGAGCCGCTTTACTATTTGGCGGATTGGGAGGTAACAAGATGGAGACGATTAAGGGTATCTAGGGCTAACGGTGGCGGTTTCAATTCTTGTACTGTATATATTTGCAAGGCTGTTGGAAAATCCGGGAATCCCCTTCCCTTCAGGATTCAGACTGTTAGTCTGAAAGTCCTAGATTTAAAGTTCAAAGTCCTAGATACAATCATCTAGAGATATAAACCCGAGAATAACTCTCAGCTCAATAATGAACAACCAAGTTTCATAAAAATACATTTTCACCCAGCACTACTGCGCAATATAAACAACAGGTTATGAGCCCGGGTTAGCAAACACCGGGTTTCTCTTCTGAATCAAAGAACCAAACTTTAACTTCAACTCAAGATGACGTCACGACGAGCCCCACCTTCCACCATGCGAACTCGCAACACAATCAGAGTATCGCCTGCATCCGAATCGTCGCAACCTGGTGCTTCAGGTCAAGACCACACACCATCCTCAATGTATGACAGTACCACGGTCATCTCTGAAAAGAATACTCTTTTCCTTCCGCAAGAGCTCAAGCTAGGCGGCCCCTCCAATTGGGAGCAATATTGCCCAGCTCAGAAGGCCATTCTTCGGATCAATGGCCTCGAAGATGCTGTCTTTGGTGATTACCCTCCCGAGGAACAGCAGACTATGGATCAAAAGATCAGGGCGGCAAAAGCTGCCGTCTCCATCCGAGGTAACTGCACTGGAGAAGCACTCAGTCAACTGGTCGGGATTGAGAATCCCCAGGAGATGTTCAACCTTCTCCAGGCCTATTGTATTGGCACGGGCCCAGTTCTTCTGCAGACAACACTTTACCAGTTCATCCGGATCAAAACAAGCTCTTACGAGACAATTCCACAATTTAATGTCGACTTTGAGCGACTCGTCAAACTTCTCCTCGAGCAGAAAGAACCAATCTCAGATACCCTCAAAAAGGTTGTTTATCTGACTGCCTGCGAGAACGAGTACCCTGACTGGACTGCCAGACAGCGGGCTCTCCTACGCTCTGAGCATCCGCCAACACTACGATCAATGCAGCAAGATCTCATTGACGAAAACAGGTCATCAGATGATGATGACAGTCATGGTACTGCCTCCACGTACTGGGCTCACAGTAAAAAGACTGGAAGGAAGGGCCCGGCCGCAAGAAAGCAAGAGGCAAGTGGCCGGAGGAGAGGATCTTCAAAGAACCAGCGAGCCGCGAACAAGTCTAGCCAGGAAACCAATCATCGAGTCGGCAAGAACAAGGAACATACCTGCACGAACTGCAAGAAGAGAGGACATCATGAAAATGATTGTTGGTTCGCCCATAAGGATAAGCGACCCGACTGGGCAGTCCGTCTCGCCAAGGAACTCATGGAGCATGATCTTCAACGCGACAACTCCAAAAGTCTCCATATCAAGGAATCAAATCACATGACAGTCGAGCGATCTTTTCTGATTCTTGAAGACAGCGTCTCAGACGAGCTACCTATGAACAATACGGAGACGTGTAGGGTCTCCCTTGACAACAATTCTTCACCCACGGCATGGCTCTTCGACACAGGTTCGTCAGTGCACATCTGCAACGACCAAAGTCTGTTCACAGAGCTTCAGCCTGCAACTCGAACAATCCTCGTTACAGGCGGTGGGAAAGTGTACCCATCCGGTCGAGGGACAGTCAAAATTTGCTTCATAAACAAATGGGACGATCAGGTCACAATTAACCTCAAAGACACGCTGTTCATCCCTGAGTTTCCGGTAAATGTCATGTCAGGACTCAGGCTATACAAGAACGGCGGCTGGATAGACGGGAACGACATGTACGACCCAACAGGAGATGTCTTTGGTCTCCTCCGCATAGGAAGGGACGGTCTGTACGTGAACACTGAGGTCGGAAAGACTACTGTTTCAAACCAGGCCGTCTCGGAACTCCAGCCAGAACCATGCAATCATCACACTGCTTCATCAAACCAATGCCTGAATGTCGACCTTTGGCACCGAAGACTCGGCCATGTTAACGCATATCAGGTGTCACAGACTGCCAAAATGACCAGAGGAATGTACTGTGACGGCCACCACGACCATCAGCCTTTCAATTACTGCCTCGCCTGCGACATCGCAAAGGCCCTACGATGGACTCCGCGAAATAAACGGAAACGAGCCTCCAGGGCCGGGTTCATTCATGTTGACACCTTCAAAGTCAATCCACCGGGCATTAGAGGCGAACGATGGGGAATGATTGCCACAGATGACAGGCATAGAATGAGATGGGCCTACACGTTCACGAGGAAGGGGATGGCTTCGGAACTTCTAGGCCAGCTCATCTCCAAGATACGAACTCAGTATGGCATCCGAGTGTACGCAATCCAAATGGATGGCGGCTCTGAGCTCTATGGTGCGTCTCTCAAAAACCTCGAGTACACTCACGGCGTCAAGATCATCAAGACGACACCATATACTCCTGAATTTAACGGAGTTGCTGAGCGCTCTAACCGCATCATCTTTGACAAAGTCAGAGCAACCATGGAATCGGAAAGAATCCCGATAGAGCTCTGGCCATTGGTCCTGGAAGATATGGTGCGCAAGACAAACGTGACAGCCACCAGGGCAATTGATGGCCTCACTCCCATGGAAAGCTTTCTCAACGAGGCCTTCCCCGGACAAGACAACAAGCCGGATCTGTCCGGAGAACGAATCTGCGGCTCACAAGTCACGATACACATACCGCAGGAACGAAGATTGAGATCACACAAGTTTGGCCCAAGAGGAGAGGCTGGAATCTACCTATGCATGGAAGGTTCACAGATCTACACCTGCTGGGTGCCCTCTCGCAGGAAGGGACATCAGATCGTCCGTTCTGCAAATGTACAATTCTACGAAAAGGTTGGGGAGACAGAACTCCTGACCGAAACTGAGCATGATGTTGAGCCGGAAATCCGCAAGAACGGAGCTCCCATCTCAAGCCGGCCACAGTCCGTCACGGAGCAGACAAAGACTCCAAGGCCACAAAGGTCTGAAGTGAACAATCTTCAGCATGCTGAGGTGCATAATCCTCAGCATGGACAGACGACAACATCCATGACATCAGCTAAGCTGCCCGATCTCCGAAAAGAGGTGATCACTGAGCCCAAAACAATGACTGAAGCGCTTCAAGGTCCGCAAAGGGAGCATTGGCTCAGAGCAATACACAGTGAGCTGCGCAGTCTCCTCACGAAAGGAACTTGGCGCATGCTGGACCGCAACCAAGCTCACAATAGGCCACTTACCGTCAAATGGGTATTCAAGGTCAAGAAAAACGAGGACGGCAACCTCGACAAGTTCAAGGCGCGGCTGGTGGTCAGAGGCTTTGAACAACAGTTCGGCTTTGACTACAACCAGACCTTTGCCTCTGTTGCCAAAGCGGCGACTTGGAGAATCCTCCTCACCGTTGCTGCCTGTCTTGACTGGGAGATTGAGCAGATGGACGTGTCGACGGCGTTCCTGGAAGGGGACCTCGAGGAAGAAGTCTTCATCGAAATGCCGGAAGGGCTTGTAGAGTATTTCGACCAACACCCAGAAGACCGTCCGCCAGGATTCTCAACCGAGAAGATCTGCAAACTGATCAAATCCCTCTATGGACTCAAACAGGCGCCTCGGCAATGGCAAAAGAAGCTGAAGGAGGCCTTGGAATCCCTTGACTTTCGACAAGTAACGTCTGACACGGCCGTATATCACAATCCCACAACGGGAGTGATCATCATCACATATGTGGATGACTTCCTCATCATGGGCAGCAACAAGGAAGCAATCCAAGGGTACAAAGCCCGCCTGGGAGAGATCTTCACAATGACTGATCTCGGTCCCGCCAGCCATTTTCTTGGAGTAAGAATAACCCGAGACAGGAACTCAAGGCTGATCTACCTTTCCCAGGATGCATATTTTACCAGAATACTGAAGAAATTCGGCTTAGAGGATTGTCGACCGGTCAAGACCCCGATGGAGCGAAATTCACTCTCGACACTGCAACCAAGAGACAATGGCGACTCGGCTTCTCCAGAAGAACGAGAAGACTATAGCTCGAAAACCGGCTCGCTGATGTATGGAATGACCCAAACCAGACCCGATTTAGCTTTCCTACTCTCGGTACTCTCAAGATACATGTCGAATCCATCACCAACACATTCACGAATGATCAAAAGAGGTCTCCGCTATCTACAGCAGACAAGAGACCACGGCCTGGTGCTTGGGGGCGTCAAGAAAGATCCTGAATCCGCTTGGAGCATCACAGCTTGGGCCGACTCGGATTGGAAAGGCGACACTGTTACGGGAAGATCGACGTTTGGATGGCTTGTTCAACTTGAAGGATCTACAGTCTCATGGAGGGCCAAACGGCACGAAACAGTGGCACTATCGACTACCGAGGCTGAATATACAGCACTCTCCCAGTGTGCCAGAGAATTGGCCTGGACTAGGAACCTCTTCTCTGAACTGCTCCTTCCGCTACATATGCCTATCCCACTGAACGGCGACAACCAGGGTTCCCTAAAGCTATGCAGAAACCCTGAGCTTCACCAACGGACAAAGCACATTCCGTTAACCGAGCACCATATCCGAGAAGAAGTTGAAGCCGGGAATATTGATGTGCAATACGTCAGCACACATGAGCAGGTAGCAGACGGACTCACTAAACCATTGAACGCCGTCAGCCACGGTCACTTTCTAGAAGCAATTCGAGTCAGTGCATGTCCGATCGAGGAAGCAGGTCGTATTATTTGGAGTACTGAAGTCCACGATGACTCTGTGCCCTGAAGACAAGGTGGATGGGGGCGTGTTGGAAAATCCGGGAATCCCCTTCCCTTCAGGATTCAGACTGTTAGTCTGAAAGTCCTAGATTTAAAGTTCAAAGTCCTAGATACAATCATCTAGAGATATAAACCCGAGAATAACTCTCAGCTCAATAATGAACAACCAAGTTTCATAAAAATACATTTTCACCCAGCACTACTGCGCAATATAAACAACAAAGGCTCCTCAAAATCAACAGATGAAAGCTTTCTCGATTCCTATCAGACTCGGTCATATTTGATGTCTACATCTGGACTAGCGCGGAGAGGTCACAGGCGTGACAAGTATCAAACCTTCATGCTTCAATTTCGTTGGTCAGATTTGTTTTTGGCAAGATGTACTCCATCCTGGAACTTGGCCAACATCTGTGTCAAGCTACCATAGTTCTGCAGCTAGTAGTCCAAGCGTTTGCTTAGTCACGACACGATAGCGTTATTTGCCTCTTTCAAGGGCAATGTGAGGCACCTATTCTGATTCCTTGGAACGAGGCACTTGGTCATTAGATTATGCAGCATCATCTGATGTCATCACTCCGAGGCCTCAACTCGACCCTTTTGCGATCAAAATAGAAAG
>NC_030999.1:213538-259083 GCF_000149955.1 Fusarium oxysporum f. sp. lycopersici 4287
GTGGATCTTGTGCCTCCAAATGGCAGATGGCTGACTTTATCTCGTGTCGTATACACCTGCGCTTTTCCACTTACTATTGACAGGGGCAACCAGAGTGAGCCGGATGCATCCTGGGCTACGCCGCATCCCTGCCGCTAGGCTGCCTTGTACTTGGCAAGCACCAGAGCTAGCTTTATCCCTGTCTGTGATTCACAGACTTCAAAAGGTGAGGCTGAGCCATCCCATCATTTACCAGGCAGTAAAGGTTAGCTGAAGTTGTCATGGCCAATCAGCGGTGTGCCCACCTGCCATCGAAGTTGCCTGTTGTCTCGTGCCCGCCACTGTTATCTCTCACAGTCATCAATCCGTCTGTGAAGTCTTTGTCGGATGGAGGACTCATCGACGATATAGTAAGGCTTTCCGTGAAACCTAACAAAATATGTATCAATCAAGACCTCGGCTTGGGCTGGCGGAGGAGAGAGGCCACTAAAGAGAAAGTCAGTTATCAACCCAGGAGAACAAAAAGGCTTAGAAAACATACCGAGCTGCCGGAGCATGCAGAGAAAGCGATGCCATATCGCGAAGAGATGCGCGTGCATTGACAGTGACACGTTTGGCCACTAGCTCGTCAACTTCCGTGACTAGAGAACTATTTTGAGATGGTTCATTCTTTCTGGCACCAGGTAAATTTGAGCTAGCCAGTGACACATCATCTTCGCCTTTTCCTCCCAACTTTGCTTCGAGGCCGTCTAGCCTCTTGATAAGTGCTTCTAATGGCTTTTTCTTCCGCGGACGCGTTTTGCGTACACCATCTGCGGATGAATTAGCATAGTTTGTTGGATCATTACATGTTTGGCAATGCTGTGAAACACGAATCTATACGGCATTTTTGACAATGTAGGGACGACTTACCGTAAATACAAGGGCATTGGAAAACCTCGCAGGCCTCACAAGAAGGTTGAAGTCGGTTGCACTTGATCTGGGACAGCGCTAGTCAGAACCACAAGTCTTGCAAAGTCATCACAATATCTCACCTTTCGCTTTCGGCATGAATTGCAATTCATTGATTGGCGTGCTTCATTGCTTTTTAGGCGAGTTGGGAGTCGCTCAATGCCAACTTGGCGTCGTGGAATGGTCACAGAGTGGACTCCGGGTATGTGAGGAACATTCATGGCGTCGTACATGGTAACGAGTGAAAGCCGTGGGTGGTCGAAATGGTGATCCGATTTGTTTGTATTTTCTCAGAGAGCTTGTTCCAGAGTAAACGAAAGATAGTGTTTGGAGAAAGGAAAGAATAGGAAGGAATGGTTTGAATGTATCGGAGCTAAAGAAAGTCGATCATTCCCAGCTATACCAGATCCAAGCGCGCTTTAAGAGATGTGACTCGGTATTCTGTATTAATTGACAGTATGAGTGAACGGTCACCGTTGATCATAACAACGATGGTATAAATTGAGTGGTGATATGCTCCTAAGCGGAAGGGTAATGTGAAGAGAAATGGATACGGAATTGGAATTGGAATAAGGAGATAGAGCCTACAAGTGAGGTAAACTGAGGCGTTCAGGAGATGGGACAGGACTGTAGTACAGTTACTTCGGAAGTCCAGAACTGTACGACTAAACCAATCCGAACCCCAGTCGTCGGTCTCATTTTGCTTGTTACCAACATGGATATGGATGTGGCTGAGGACAGAGACCGGAGTATGGAAATGAACGATGAGATGGTGGTTTCGATGTTGGGATGGACCATGGAGCTCAAAATATGATTCTCCTTGTAGATGCTGTTTCTGAAATGTTCACTAGCCTGACAGGCATGGCGCCTGCAGATATGCAGAGCAGCAGGTACCAGCATAATTTCTTTTAAGGCAAACAACACACATCTTGCAGGCGTTTGAGCCAGTTGTGTCATTGGAGCCCATCAATGAAGCCTTGGGAGCGCGACTACCTAAGGTATGATGACCGTTGCTGTTACGCCTTTTCTCCACTTCACCGCAGAGCTTGGCTTGTTGCCCTCCTTTACCCAAGGCCTGAATCCATATCAGGCTATATACGCGAAAGGCGAAAAAGAGAAAGAGCAATCTATTTCGAAATATTGATTGATTGTGCCAATCGGGCCACGTTGCTCCGCACTCCGAGGAAGAAAGAGCTCCATAGAGCTGTGTAGAAACAACGAAGGCAAACGGTAAAAAAGGGGATGCAATCTCCCGCACTTGGCTGTGGCCTGCCATCACAATCAATTTTATTTTATACCTGACCAATCAAGATTAATTTCCTTGATGCTGTTCCAGCTTTGTGAGCGAACAGGTACAACGGACTTTTCGGGCGCGAAGAAGGAATTCGATTCTGCCACCCAGAGAGATCGGCAGAGTGAGTCAATTGACCCCAACAACACATGTTTTGTCGCTGGACCTGTTGGCTCCTTTTGCTCCTACCGTCAGGGCACATTTGTCATAAGGGATTTGTTGGGAACAATCTGTACTGCTCGCCCTGTTTGCTTTTTGTTATCGGCAGCTGGACTGGCAGGTAAGTCACTTTTCGCTCCTACACTCGTCGCTTACCAGGAACCTCTTCTCGCGCAGACACGTTACCATCTGACACTTTGAGTGGCTTCCAATCGACTGTTACACATATATGCCATCGCGTTTACGAAATTCCTCGCCATGGCGGTAATGAACTTCGTCCTGTCCCCCTTTGTCTCTACCGTACGATACGAACGACACTTTCCCCCCATGAAATCCAATTTCGGTTGATAATGCCGCATTAGCACTCCAGTTGCCTCCATCATCGCAGCTCCTCGTCGCCCATCAGCAATACCACGACCATCCAGCGCCAACCGCCATTGCATTCAAGTGAGGATGCCGTCAATTCTGCTCGATGGCACGTGTCGATTCGCCTTCGGATCATAATACGACGCAGGTAGAAGCGCACTCATGCACAGACGTCCTTATACTCGAGATTATATATCTGCTCAACTGGGCTGTTTTCCTGCACACTGTGTGCATGGCCTGGAGCGCCCGCATGTAATTGACAGCTGTGTCGTTTCTGGTCGCTATCATAAGCTGTCTCGGCACGAACCCCAGAATGTAACTGCGCCCATGAGATTGCGCGAGCAGTTCATCAACCTGTTGTTGACCACGCTCCTCCTGCGATACAGGTACTCGGCCACGCTTTCCCGATCGGCGTGCAGCTTCCGACAAGGGTGCCCCAGCTCGATAAGTTGTTTCTAATACACATCACGACATCAGCTTCGACCGTTTCCGCCTCGACAGCGAATAATGCCCTGGTATCCCTCGCCGGAATCAACCAAGCTTCATGAGCTGCACCGGGCCTCATTCCCTCAGTGGCGGCGCCTCCGTTCTCGACAGCCATTTCCATTTGTCGCACAACATAAAGAGAACAATTAATCTCTGGAGTATAACGTCTTTTTTCTACTGCAGACAAGATCAATTCACTGTGTCAGAGCCTGCAATGGAGAATCAAGCACCATTGCTCCATACTGCTTGGCGGAAGTGCAATGAGTTCGCTGCGGATCAGTGCACATATGAGAGAAATGGCTGATCATTGTGAGGTCAATTCAACGACTGGATGAGGTCCATGTACAACAAAGTCGACACATCAGAGTGTGCAGCGGGGAGAGCGGGAGCAATCAACCCGGCCCTTACAACCATGGTGGCGAACAGTGTCTTGGAGGTATTGTTTGGTTATGAGAGAAGATCCTGTCCAATAGGAATCGGGATTTGTTCAAAACGACTCCCATGTCAAGTGGAAAGAGGCACACAGGTTCACCAAAACGAAGTTGTCATCCGATCGAATCCGATTTCCAGTACATGAATCGAGTACCACAACAACAGCACGGACGCGAAACACTGTTATTCACCTGTCGGAGCCCATGAGGTACGTCTGCAAGAAGTGCACCCACGTGTACATACTCAAGAGCGCATTTTGCAGCGAGTCGAAGAATAATCCCGTGTGCGTCACCGGCTGCGTACTCATGGGTAAGGACAACAGTGAGACAGCCGTTGCCGTCATGCTAAGGTGGATGATCAATTCCATGTGTCTCCATTGCCTGCGTAGCAAATAAGGTGCGGGGGAGCGGATGGTTTGAGGTTGGCCGCAAAACAGCCGCTTATGGTTGCATTGGAAAGCAGATCAGAACCGCTGTTGATCATTTCTTTGTACATTCTCGATTGAACACAGAGACGCGAGTACATTTTCGAGAGGTACTAGAGAGGGAGAAAGAATACCATGATAGTGAAAAGCAGCCACGCTTCTACAGCAAGGCTCTCTGCGAAGACACCTTTGCATCGACAAGCCTGTGGCTCGGGCATACACGATGGCCAATTACACACAAGAAGGTCCGGCGAGACATATTACAGGCAATGGCATATCTCCCAATCCGCGCCAAGGTCGGTCCAGTGGAGACTGACTGTATCCTCGGACAAGGAGAGTTGGAGGGCGATGCGGATATCATAAACCCCAGAAAGGACGAAGAGAAGATTATATGTTTCTTGACCGCTGTTAATGCTATGCTCGATCGACATGAGCTTCCAGCGCAAACCACGAGTCGGGCGCTTCTATGTTGGCTGGCTAGTTCCAGACTCGATACCTGTCAAGTGAAGCCATTCGCTCTGGAAGTCGAGCAATATACATGGAAAAGGTATCGGCTTTTGTGGAAGCGGTTAATCGCGTTCATGTTACAAGCATACCTCTTGCCGGACATTGACATCGCAAGTTCCGACCTGTACGTCGCCACATCCACGTCTGACAACTTGCCCCTACTCTGCATTTCCGACAGAGTTCATTCTCAAGACGCAGAATGCCGTGTTCACTCAAGACCTTCTATCGCGGGTTCCGATCATGTTGATGAAATGAGTACAAGACATTGAACAAAAACACGACTGGAATCTGTCAGATATTAAGGTGAATCGTGTATATTTCTTGATTCTGTCGCAATCGAAGGACTATTGAGACCTTATATCTTCGACTGGTTCCTTCTAGGACTTGAGTCCTAGAAAGTCCTAGATGAAAGTCCTACGATCTAAGTTTAGGGCTTCAAACTTTAATCCTGAACCTTAATCCTGAAGTTGAGCGTGAACCCTCCAATATTCAACAGAATCTCATGCGCAATCACAGTCGTGATTACATTGACTTGCCTTGAAAACCTCTTAGATCTCCCCACGCATATAACACGTTACCAGGTTTCTCTGCAGTCGAGTCCACCTGCTTTAACATCCTCTGTTCGATTCGGGTGACACTGGCACCATCTATTCTCAGCCTTCTTCGTCTTGATCCACGTGATGTTAGTTTTGAAGTCTTTGGTGATGGACGACGGACTGTCCAACGCCATCTTAATATCATGGAATCAATTCGGCATGTTCTCCCACTTCGTCGTCTTCTTATCCAACGTCATCTCTGGCCCACAACTCTATTGCATCCGTTTCCTTCTGGGTTTCCTCCCCCAGTGATCTCTGTTGTTGAACGCTTACTCAACAATGGACTGGCGGAGCCGGGAGAGCCCGTTGGTGGCTTAGGGGGGGCCCTTTGGACCCCTTAGCAGCTCATCAGGTATCGGGGCGGATAGGCCATTAAGATGAGTTAAACAAAACTAAAGTAAGAGTATCGAGAGTCGTTCTTGAAAATCTTATGACAGCGGTCAAAGTCCCTCCTCTGTGCGATTTTGTTCCTTTGCCCCTAGGCGTTGCATCTCATCTGTTAAAGCATCTTGATGCTGGATGCTTTGGGCTGCTTACAAAATTGAGTTCAAGGATACAATTTTCTTCCGAGGGCAGGGGAAACGGCGTCTTAAGAGAGGCCATTTATAAACAATCCATCTTCCAGAATCAACTCCATGTCCACGCCAAGAGCCAGTCAGAGTTATCCTCAACATTTTGCTCAGTGCAACATGGAGTCTACAGAATTCAGCACCCCAAATTGTAGTAGTGGTCGGGAGCCTTTCCTTCTGGTACAAAAATCTGATCTAGCAGCTGAATAACTTCGTTCTTAGAGAGCCTTGGTTTGTCATCTGCTCTAAAGTGGCTTTCGGTCTGGCTGGCAGCAATCTTGAGGGCAGCCTTACGAATCGTTTTATACCACAGGCCTCCACTTAGATCAATGGAGCAAATCCATTTATAAATAGTATTGTTTGCGGAATGACTTGCGGCTTTGTTGAAGGCTTCAGGATCCAGAGTGTAATGTTTCATCCAATCATTTGACCAGGGCTTGCATGATCGCTTACTGGACTGGGCGACATGACAGTTATAGATGTAAGGTGGCCTAGCTTGACTGGTGCCAGTAGTGGAGCTTTTCGGTATTAGCAGCGGCTTCCTAAGTGAATCGAGTATGTCTGATAACTGACGAGATGTAGGCCGGCGTTTGCTTCAGTGTGCCTTTCCGACTACGAAAATGATAACGCTGCTGCTGTCCTGGCTTACTCGCTCTAGAGCTCCTGGTGTTCGCCATGTGGCTGAGTGACCTGTCTCTATCGAGCTTTCCAGATGACCCGAGGTACTTTTTAGGCCCTGCTCGTTATCTTGATTCTGCAGTTTGGAAAATATTTGTTGTTCAGCGAGCTTTGCGCCACGCCCGGTCGTATTACGGCAATGATTTCAGACGTTTTAATTTTGTGGGAGAGTATGTAAGGGGTAAGCCGTCAATCACAACACGGAATGACGAGAGCGTATAATTTGTTGTAAGTCATCCTGACACGTTCCAAGGGGGAAGTGGTGAGAGGCTCTTGCTGACGCGACCACGCTAAGTGGGGCCCTTCACCGTTCTCAGGCCAACATGCGATAAGCGCACAGCCTCGGCACCTTATCAAGATCCTTGCAGCAATGTCATTTTGTCGCAGGCCGGGCATGGTCTCAATGATCCTCAGGAACAACAGCCCTTAGTAATCAAGCTGGGTGATTTAAAGTAAAACCTGTGGGATGGAATACCCCACACAGAAGATAGAACCAATCAACTCACTACTGCTGCTCATTATGAATGACCCGACCTTCAATCCACTTTAAGCACATCCAGTGCGACACATTTCTTTCATCGCCTGGCGCTGTAGCCGCCTAGGCGGCTACGAGAAGTGGATGGAAGCATACGAGCCTCGCTTCAGAACTTTCATTTCTGTCCTGCAGGACGAGGAGAGAAGGCTGAGGACAGGAAGAAAAGTCAAAGATGACCTTGAAGACCTAGATATCTAAAACAATGAGAGACTGTCGCTTTCGCAGCAAATGCAGAAAAGTTGGGAGAGCAAAGAGTGGATGGTTCGATACGCAGCGAGGAATAGTTGAGCTTTGGATTTCATTTATTGGAGATATTTGGATCACATGTACTTTGGCGATAACGAAGATGCTGATTATCAAGAAAGGCTTCCTCACTTGAGTCAGGAGCAACTCGGCGCTCTGGACCCTTTTATTGAACTGAGGATGAGACAGGGAAAGGAGAGGAAGCTGGTTCAGGGGAGCGAGGAAGATGCCAAGGCTGAGCTTTGCAAGGTCATGGTTTAGATGAATGTGGGAGAGGTAACACAATGATTAAATAAGAGAATTTGAAATGGCATGAGTAGAAGGTTTGTGAGATCGGCTCAATTGTATATATCAAACTGCAATGTTTGTAGGAAATTATCGCTGACTATAGATCACGCCCAAGAGAAGGACGTTTTTAAAACAAGGCTGGGTATACCTCATCTCCAAAACCTACTCAACTGTCGCACCTAACCACTAACTATATGATTAAATTCGTTTATGGAATTTGACAAGTGTCAGCTGACGGAAACGCATCAGGCAATATGAGTAAAGGTAAACAATCATCGCTTGCTAGAGTTCTCTTCCAAAACAAAGACGTCATAAACAATATCATGTCCCAAACACAGTGTCAGACCCATTCCTGGAACTCGCCACCAACCCAATACCAATCTCAGAACAGCAAGCAAACGATACGTATCTTCCACTATTCCCGTCTCCCCAACGTCAACAGGCCCAACAGCATCATAATGCGTCCCATTATCAAACGCGAAATGCAATTCCTATCTCGCAGAAACAACCAGCAAAATCGGCATAGGCGGGATCTTGGTCGCTGCAAGCTGGGCAGTTCGTTCAAACCATGATGCTAGCCAAATTCCCAGTTGTACTTTGCCCTCTGAATGATGCTTCATGTCCGTTTTTGTCTCTATGAGATCTCCTGTTCGTTTGTACCGTAGATGCTCACTGGTAGATTGATTGAATGTCCTTGGGCCCTGGCGCGCATCGATAAGGGTTTTTAAATCAGCGCCTAACAGCTCGCCAGGCCTTAAAATGAGTGTATAGTCGATCGTCTTGCCGACATCAGTCTCCTCTCCTTTCTAAGCTGCTAGAAAGTCCTTGTCTATAGAATCAGTGGTGATGTTTTCGGCGCAGAGGTCGGCGATGGTGGATAAGGCGAGGCGAAGGGTTGGGCCCTGAATATGATCGTTCCATGCAGTCTCGGAGCTGTTCCACTTGGTATCAAAAGCTTGCAACTCCTCTTGCAAGAGGTCCTTCAGCTCTCGAGGTATATATCGAAGACCGCTAACGACATTCATATCCTCTTTTTCATTGTTTTAGTCGCTGTCTCGATCCCTTTGATAGGCTTCGTGAGCTTAAGTAAGTTGTCGGGATTCTTAACCGGGCTTGCTCACCCCGTTCGACTGGTGATGCTACTACCTGTCCGGGTACCTCCGGTTCGAGATCTTGATGCAAGTGATGGCCTGCTGGCGCTGACTTTGGCTGTGAAAGACATGGACAGGTTCGTGGGAGGGGGGGGAATCGGGATGCTATATTCTTGCTGTTGGGCAAGATCTGTGTCAACGGCGCTGTCGCTGTCGTCGACATCGGGACTGAAGTCAAGGGGACTGAAGTGTTTACTCCCGCCGTTCATTTCTTTACGGCAACCATGATCTTCTGCTCAATCTACCACGGCACGTAAAACTCTACGCTTTGAGCTTTCCCGAGTTTCCGCATTCGCATACAAGCTGCCAAAGGATTAGCAAAAATCTAGGAGGATCTTGTGTCCACATACCCTGAATGTTGGAAAATCCGGGATCCCCCTTCCCTTCAGGATTCAGAATAACAGTCTGAAAGTCCTAGATTTAAAGTTTAAAGTCCTAGATGAAATCATTTAGAGATATAAAGCTGAGAAGAACTCTCATCTCACTAATGAACAATCAAGTTTCATAAAATATATATTTTCACCTAGCACTACTGCGCAATATAAACAACACTGAACCAGTCGATCCTTTGTTAAACGGGCACCCAACGTGACTACTGCGCGATAGTTTGGAGGGAGCTTGAGATATGTCCCTCTGGTATGCCACTCATCTAGAAAGCTAAGGCATCGGTCCCTCTGCTCAGCACATGGTGGCGTTTCAAGCTCCTCAACTTTGCCTGAACGACAAAGTACAATAGCCTCGTCATCTTCATTGAAACAGACGACTGCTTGGGTGTTGTCATCATCCTGATAACGAGCCAGCCACAGTTTTGCAAACTCTAGGTTAGTGAGCTAGTTTACCTGAGCGCCAACATCCAAGATCACACGTGTCTGCGTATTCATTCCAGATATCATATCTAGAAGCATCCGGCTGTTTAATAGGGTACCTTTGGCTTCTTGCGGCACTAAATCCAAGGGTCGGAACCACTACATCCACTCCACTTTGGGACCAAGTAGAGTGGATGTGCGATTTTTAGGCAATTACATAGTGGATGTAGCACATATTCGACCGGGGTGGAATGGATGTACACACGTGGATTTATAAGTGTATTTATAGTGGATCTTTGAGGCTATTCACAACCTCCTCGGTGCCTATTCAGCCTCACTTTCAGAGGTTGACACTGACTCCTCAGCCTGTTGCTGCTGTGTTGAATCGTCAACCTCGCTGGCGCTGTCCTCGCCCTCCAATAGCCATTTTGACTCAGCAAGCGCCAGCTCCTCGTCGCTTAGAGTCCCACAACCGCCATCCAGCTTACTTTCAAGGTGCGACTTAAGCAATGGATCCAGGTCCTTGATAAGGCCAGCACGGTACCAAGAGCGTAAAACCTGACAAATGGCGATAATCTCAGCATCCAGGTTCGTACGCAACCCCGAGACCATCTTGCCAGCAGCTGAAAATAACCTCTCACACTCGGCTGACATCGGCTGGATCGTCAGGAAGTCCAATGCCATCCTGGATAACCGAGGATATCTGCCTTGCTTAGTGATCCAGTAACCGATTGGATCACGAACGTTGCCGTCGCTGGCCTCACGATCCGTCTGCCACGCTTGGTACTCGTCGACAACAATAGCTGCTGCGTAGGGTGGTATTGAGCTTGGCAGACGACTGTTCTTCTCGAAGGGGTTGAAAAACCGAGGTCTTTTTGCCGGTGGCTCGTCGTCGCCTCTGCTGCTGCTGGTTCTAACCTCGAGATGAGCGTAATCGGACAGCCAGACGTCGGCAACCATCTCTTTTGCCTTCTCGACCCAACTAGGCTTATGAGCCCACGTTTCATCAAACCAGTCCCAACGATAAGCTGGATGCAGTGCCATAGCCGTATAGTAGATGGGCGTCTCGTCCAGCCGCCGATAATATTCATCCAGCTTATCCCAAGCAAGGTTGATTCCAATGCGGAAGTGCTCTGCATCAGGAAAGTCAGCAGCAAGCTGCTTATATTCTTCCAGTGTGTTAAGCAGCAACTCATAGCCAAGCACCACGTCCCAGATATTACCATAGGAGCCAGTCCAGCCTTGCTTACGTCTGCGGATGTGTCCATCACCCTCAAGCGTCTTCACCACGGTCTCAAAAACAGTCAGAATAGCCTCCAAATGGTAAAGAACCTCCCAGTCTTTGTCCGTTAGCTGATTCTCGTCTCGGAGGATGCGTGGTTTTTTCGCCAACTTGGCTTGTGTCACTTGGCCAGTCTTTTTAGACCGATTTTCGTCCTCCCATTGCGCTTTATACTTGATCAGTAAGAGTTCGATAGAGGTTTTCAACCGTAGAGCCCTGCGGATCATGTAGAGTTGTGACAGCCAGCGCGTGTCGTTATCGATAATTAGCTTCAGTGGTTTCTTCGATCGGAGTTTAAGGGTGGTGGCGCGATTAATTTCGTCCTGTTAGATATACCGAATTAGTATGAGACGAATAGGACTTAGTAAAACCGCTTACCCTCTGGACCTCCTTGAATAAGTAAATCAGCCGATGGCTAATACGCACATCAACTACGATATTGTGCAACTTGCCAACTGGTCCTCTTTTGCGCCATCGACCGTATTCAGTATCAGATAACGCTTCTGCGCCTGATAATTGCTGCTCGAACGCGTCGGCGTTTTTTCCAAATAAGAGCGCCTTGGCTGACAAGTTAATTGTGTGGCCAAAACAGCGTCCTCGGCGTAGCCGGCCATCGAACCCTAGTTCAGCACCAATGACCTCCATTGCAGTATCGTTGTTTTCAGCATTGTCAAGCGTGAAATAGCCAATCTTCTCTGGACTCACGCCAAGAGTGTGTAGGACGTCGAGAACCTCCCCACCGATCGTTGAGCCAAAGTGACGATGAGCCTCTGGAACCCCAATCATGATTTTGCATGGCCGATTCTTCTCGTCTCTGAAAAAACAAGCAATGCCGTATAGGGCAAGCTTATTTCGAGACGTCCAGCCATCAAATGAGATATGAAGCGCTCCAGGGGAGTCCCTCAACACCTCGATAACCTTCTGCTTGTGGCGGTTGTACTCTTGAATGATCTTATATCGGACAGCGGTGGCACTCAAGTTGGCGTGTTGGATCGAAACGGAGGGGTTCAAATAGCCGAAAATTTCTCGGAGGATGGGGTTCTCGGCGAAGGAAAATGACTGGTTGCTACTGACGATTAACTCGACTAGCAGACGCTGAAAGTGTTGCTTATCAAAGCGTGAGATGAAGCTATTCGCGATATTCTGTTCCGTAGGCTTGTTGACGTCCAGTTTCAAAACAGAGGCAATAGTCGGCTGGTTCGATTTCAGTACGCATTCGGATTTCAGCTGTGCTGTGCTCTTTTTCTCTCCCTCTGGTGCTGGTGTTTTGTGTTCACGCCATAGATGATTTGCCGCGTTCTGGAGACCTGAAGAGGTAAAACTCGCGATGATGGGACGATTTCCGAGGATACAGTCCTTGCAAGCCCATTTGCGTAAGCCATGACGTTGAATATCGTAGCCAAAGTCCCACAGCCAAGAGCTAGTATCACGAGCGCGTTCTGACCAAGCCCAGCCTCTGAAATGGCGAAAAAGACGGTCTTCGAGGTGCTGCTGTTGGCCTGGCTGGGTGGCTGACATCGTCAAAAAAAAAAAAAAAAAAAAAAGAAATTGGCAAAAACAACAGCAGGAAATCTTAGAAAACGCGCTCAATAGGGGTAGTGTCTCGTATAATGCTATAAGATTAGCTGTAGGGGTGATGGATCTCGGCTAACTTGGGTCCAGCTACCTCGATTTAATAGGCAATTATATACCAAAATAAGTACTATGAACCGTACAGGGTCAGGGAATATCCCACGGTACCTAAATCCACCTAAATCCACTCCACTACATCCACTTTCAGGTCCAAGTGTAGTGGATTGTTACGTAATCTGAGCGCCGACGAGTGGATGTAATAGAGATGGACCACTTATATGTGGTCCACGTGGATTTGCAGTGTAGTGGGTTCGAGCCTTGACTAAATCGACCCCATTTTGTGATTGTAACAGATGGCTAAGGGCGAGCCCATTCGTTTGTTCCTACCCGGAAAGTCTAGTTGCTTGATATCCATAGGGAGAACATATCTGGAATCATTGGTCCCGCTAAACCCAGTAGTAGGATTGCCTGTAGTCTTGGCTAGATCTCCGCCTGACACCGATAACTTATGCGGAAACTTCTTTGCCTCCTTACTGGAAACCAGGTGGCTCAGGTAGTAATCAATCGCCGACTTAGGGAAGCAAAGATGGGGATATATCTCTTCTTTGAACTGAACCCGATCTCGCAAATTGACCCCTTCTAAGGCTCTGAACGATAATGGCAGGTTCGGAGCGGTTCCAGTCCACTCATGGTATTCCACTCTGGCATTGTCAGATTTGGTAAGAATTGAAAAGGCAGAGAATAGAGCTTCTTCGTCCAGGCCGCCGTAGTAGTAGCTCAGGCAAGTAAGGGTCATCACGACGTCAGGATGGCTGAACTCTGATCGTGGCGTTGGGCTATCCTTAACGCGAAAAGGAACAGCCAATTTGGTCCCAGTCTCCCGGTGCGGAGCGATTCCATAGCTCACTCTCCATCCCTTCTGGCCCAAAGCAAAAGCGAGGATACCACCTGCAGAATGGCATGCTTTATGTTTCACGATGGTACCAATGAGAGAAATTGCCAGAAAACTGATAAGGAATTGTTACTTTCAGCAATCTCGACGGAATCAGATCCAACGTTGACCTAGGTTGTGTAATTTCACTAGGAGGTCTTGTTCTTGCATGCCAAAGTGAACTGTATAGTCTTGCAAATCTCGGGTTGCGATGAACCGCATGCCTGGTACATCAATTGGCATGACATCCAAGATCATGGATCCAAAAAGCCTCCCACAATCTTCGTTCATATTATAGTCACGAGGTAGGCGAGTCAATGGGGAACCATTGACCAGTAGTTCGCCCGTCAGAAGGTTAAGGTGGACTTGTCTTCATGCAGAGTTTGTTTCAAGCCAACAACGTGTAGAAGAGGCTATGGACTACTCTGTTTTACGAGAGAAGTCTGGCCAGCTTCGCTTTATAGCCAGATCGAGGCATTAATTGCCGCGATAGATGACCTCATTGACAGGCAATCGCTGGGTGCGGTGCAAAGCGTATTTGGTTATGTCCTCCATGATGCTATGACATGGGCTTTGGGTCTCGTTGTTGGCGAGAGTGGTGTTGTGGATAATGATAGAGGATCCAACAGGAAGAGACGCCTGCTGTGAGTCTCCGAGGATCTTCTCCAACTGGTTATCGTCAACGTGAAACGTTTGTACACATATCATAGCAACATTGAGGGCCGACTCCAAAAGCTCCCTCCTTTGCATATCATCAACCGTATCCTGGATTTTCCTGATCAAAGTCGTTAACCACCGGTATGAGATACTGCGACAATGACATAAAAGCCCCAAGATATCCTGAGACAGCTGTGGGCTGGCCAGAGACAGAAACCGAATTGTCAACAGCGTGAAAGAACACAAGGCCGTATGGGAAGACTGCCTGATCACGTCCCGTGATCAGGTTATGAAGATTATAAATGCCAACTATGGGCTATATGCTTCCCAGCTTAGAGATCTTATTCGGGGTTCTCAATCGATGATCCACATCTCAACTGACCTTCGGACATCACCGCATCGCCATGCCATGCTAGCAGTGTGTGCCCAATGGGTTGATTATAACTACACACTTCGACAGGCGCTCTTAGAACTGCCAGAATGTCCATTCAGTCATAGTGGTGAGGCCCAGGCAGCCTTGATTGTGGAAGTCCTACGCAACTTCGATATATTGAGAGTAGGCTACTACACAGGGGGCAATGCAACTTCGAATAACACGTGTTTGGAGGTACTATCAGAGAAATTGAAGCAAGAGCTCCAGTTACGCTTGTCCCCAGGCTAGTTGGATCCTATCTGACATAGAGTGGATTGATTTCAACCCGAAATGGCGTCGAATCCGGTGTATTGGTCATATCATTAACCTCTCCTTGCAGTCCTTCCTTCTTGCTCGATCTAAGGAGGCTCTCACAGCAGCCCTCAATGCTACTACTCGACCACTTTGCCGCCACACTAGCAGAAACAAAATCACAACAGGAAGAGCCTGTACTTCAAGGTAAAAGGCCCAAATCGACAGCTAAGGCCAGTCAGAAGACTGCCATTGATGAGGACTATACTGGGTGGCAAGGCATTCCAGCTCTCCAGAAGCTCCATAACCTTGCTGTCTGGCTTCGTAGCTCCTCGCTCCACAGTGATAGCTGGCGTGATGCTGTCGGCCTCAGCCTTGAGATTCATAATGCCACACGATGGTCCTCCTGGTATAAAGTGATCGACAATGCCATTAGGAAGAAAGTTCAGATCAATCAGTTTCTACTTGAGCATGACAGAGAGCTTGAAGATACTGCTCTAAGTGGTTCTGGTTGGGATTTGCTGGCCAAAACCCATGCATTCCTTGAGCCCTTTGCATCGGCAACTTTTTATGCCGAGGGAAAATGCTCTTCTGTCTCCCAGTCCCTCTTCTTGATGGATGCTCTACTCTTCCACTATGAGAGTGCAAAGGTTCAGCACTCGCAGCCTGGCTCAATGGATACTCGGATGCTCCATGCCATTGAGATGGGCTGGTTCGTCTTAGACAAATACTATACTATGACTGAAGATGTCCCAGTCTATGCTGCCGCCTTATTACTTGGTCCTTCTAAGTGACTAGCATATATTCAGCAAAACTGGCCACGAGACTGGCACGAAACAGCTATTGCTGGTGCTCGGGACATCTGGATGACAGAGTGTCGAGGACTTGCCATCTCAAAGGAACCAGAACGTCATCCTGCACCGCTACCCTCGAAGAAGGGTGGTCAGTTATCGTTTCTTTTCAGGTCAATTGAGGTGAAGCAGAAGGCTATTTCTACCGATTCAGACAATCTGTATTCTTTTATCAACACTTTACCACTTGAAATCGACTGTACTCCTCTTGAGTGGTAGTCTCGTCTTGAGCAACGGGCACAGTATCCAGGGCTCAGTCGGATGGCTATCGATATCTTTTCCATCCCATCTGAATCAGCTGAGCCAGAGAGAGCATTCTCTGGTGCTCGACGTACTGCTTTGTGGGACCGGCTTCGAATCACTTACAAGAATCTTGAGAAGATGGAATGTATCGGCAACTGGCTACGAGAAGGACTAATTGTCCCCTCCGGAGAGGGTGGATTGGGTCTAGTATGCAATCCACTGGCTGGAGATGATGGGGCACCTATGGATGTAGGCCTACAAGATGACTAGAGTGTTATAGATGAAGATATAGAGCCATGGCATCTTAATTCTACCCGTTTAGTCGTTTTACGTGACCTTATTGTTGTATAACTGTTGTAAATTTGTACAACACTACCTTCCCTCTACTAAAGTTGTACAACACTACCTCACAACATACAACTATTGTACAACAATACGCATCTATGTGACCATCAGCCTGATGGTCGCGGAACTTTGGAGGCTACATGTTTAAAACCTGTCAGGGTCGCCAGAGGAGTCAGACAACAAGCACATTCATCTTATACCAGGGCCAATAAACATCATCAACCCACTTAGCCAACCTCTGCACCCCCCAAACAGCCTTATACACGCCAATCATATCACTAGTATATCCAAACTTTTGCTCCAGCCAAACCACTGTCTTACCCTCCTCTCGCGTCGTGACCACAAAGCTCCAATCATGCCCTTGCACCAGTATCCCCGGCAAGAACGACAGCTTGTCAAACGTGCCACCAGTCTTCTCTAGCCTTCGCGAAAGGAACTCCCAGTGTGCTGAGTGCCATGTTCCGGTTTGGAGCTCAGCCGCCTCTAGCGAAACGTGCCGTCTCTTAGTCTCGACAGTAACGGCCATCGGGCGGTCGCGCAGGGGGCGATAGTCGGTATGGTTGATTACGCTACAGGGTAGTATCTTGCGTAGCTGCATGATTGCGTGTGCTGGAGCCGGAGTGTCGGCGCTAGGATCAATATAAAATGTATAGTCGACCATCTTAGGAACAGTGTTCTTCTTCAGGTACTCCTTGATGAGTTTTGCAGTTGTGCTTTTGCTGTTAGCTTCGGAGTTGAGTCTGTCAAAGAAGAACTTGCCAGTTCATTACACCGACGAGTTTTTGCTGACGTCTTGGGCCATAGATGGCTCTATGTAGCAATGGAAAGTGAACGCTACCGTTCCACGATGCTTCTGGATGTGAGTATTGTTGACATTCTCTTGCCTCGTTGACAATTTGTTCAACTTCATCAATCAAGGGCGTATATCCGATTGCATCACGGATATTTGGATCCGCAAACATGAAATCTTGAAAAGTGCGGAACGATCGATCTGTTTTTGACCGTTCTTTTAATTCAGCCTATTCTCGGTAAGCATGTGGTACATGTTCATGTCTCGAGGGATTCACCTTGAGGCTTTGAGAGATGATGCCAATGCCGCTATTACAACTACTCATCTCTGTAAGGAATTCATAGAGCTCGTCCGGAATCTCGGGATTGTCGATAGACAGCTGACGATTCCACTTGAAATCTGATAGTTCAAGGGCATCCATCTGCTTGGAGGGCGACGAGCGGCCTGAGGTCTGCGATTGAGAATCAGCTGACACCAATGTTGTTTGACCTCGGCGCAGCATTGAGTTGGCCCTAGGCGTCTCTAGAATCCCGTTTGTTACATCCTCTTCATCTTCCTCGGATGGGCCAACTCGTTGTCTCTTTGCTGAATGTTCTGACATATTGCGTTTACGCTTGCGACAGGTGCTCTGAGTACCAGGCGGGCTGAGTGAATGATGTTGTTGCGTTAGCTGAACACCCTTGCAATCAGATCTGTGGCAATCTGGTTGTGTTTTTGAGAGCCAGTCAATTATTCTGTAGTCTCTCATTTGCAATGCTCGCGAATCTCGGTGATATGCGCCGTCTTCTCGATAGTCGCTCTTTTGTTGTCATTTGTTGTTTTGGTTTGCATGTGTTGTTTTCGCCACGTTGTCCTTATCTTATCTCATGTCCCCACAATTTCTTCTTCCATCCCCGTGGTGACGCAATCTGCGCATCGTGCCTTAGTCAGCCTTTCGTTTCAAAAAGATTTAGCATGTAAATTTCATTGGTCAGTGCATTTCGTGATGCAGTAATGCTGCTAGAATGAATCTTGTCACAACATATCAAAGAGAACCTCTGCGCTTAGCATGAGTCAAGCGAACTCGTTTCACTCTGGATGAGGAAACGGAACAGGTTTTGCAGACCATCACATTCCGAAATCAGACACCCTGAGAGGTAGCTTCCCAGGCCATCTGTATGGTGAGAGCAACCCATTTCTGGCGTACATCGAGTGTCTCCCTTCCTAGAACTACCAACGTCATGTGGTTTACTGAATAGTGCTTGGCATTAGACTCAATGAACTTCTCCCTCAGTAGGATCAACTATGACTACAAGTGCATGAGAAAAATCGTTGAGGTGCGGGATACAGGGTATCTCGGCAGGCTCCGGCAGAAAGGCTTGCCTGGTTCAGACTACGCATCGTGCATTATTGATGAACCTAGAGCGGGAAATGAAAGAAATTGAATTCACTGGAGCAGACACTGCCCTGAAAGTTGATCAACTAAGGGATACGAGTCGCAAATATGCCACGCAGGCTTCCCACTAGCTGCATTCGAGAAATGATAGGTATAGGCCAATGTGTTATTTGTAGCTGGAGACTGAGTTTTCACAAATTAATGTAGACATATTCCGTAACTTAGAGAGTAGATCGCATCCCAGGCTGATCGCTATGGCATGTTTGAGACACTTAGGCTAAGTGCAGCAGGCTTTACGCAAGTAGCGAAAAGGTATTGCTTCAATTCAAGCAGTATAAGAAGCTCCATTTCCTCCGGCAAGGCAATCCAACTCAACACCACAAACAACCAAAATCCCAGGATGACAGAACCGAGAAGACCAGTCTTCAGTAGTGCTAGCTCCTACATAACTGAAGTCCGTAGATATATCTCAGAATCCAACATTGACCTAGATGACACGTATGGCGGAGTCATGGGCGCTGAGGTGGGAGGGTGGATTGGATAATGTTTTAAGCCACTAGAAGGTTGAACCCGGTGGAGCAGAGCCGCGCCTAGCTGCCTTCTGTCCTTATTCCTCTTGGTTCTGCACCATCAATGTCACCGAACAACTACTCCGACCAGAAGAGGATTCAGCACAACCTCGAACATCCGCGCGCAACCATTACGGCAAAAAGTCACCCATGGCCAATCCATCGCCAGAACCCCGGACCGTCGCATTGCACGATATTCCCCAGTGGCGGCAAGGAAACAAGTACATCCTCGCCGGCTATCGGCCTATGAAAGCAAACTATCCACAAGTTATCAAAAGTCTGAGTTTCTTGCACAATGAGACCTGGAACGTATACACCCATTTGATCGGCGCTGTGCTGCTGCCACCCTATGCGACCGCCATTCTCCGAACCATCTCTGGGCCGCAGTACATTGACGTCACAAGAATCGATTTTATCATGTTCAACATCTTCTTCTGTTCGGCCGAGAGCTGCCTGAGTTCTAGCGCCGTGTATCATCTCATCGGAAGTCACTCACATGAGGCGGAACTGCTCTGGCATCGGAGGGATTTGATAGGGATCGTCATCCTCACTGTTGGCACTTTCATCCCTGGGATCTACTATATCTTCTACTGCGACCCAATTCTGCAGAAGATTCATTGGATTATTGTTTGTCATTCGGGCCATTTGGACACACTCTCGGTCGTGAGAGGGTGACAAGTCTTCGACGCATGCTAACCAAGTTTCTAGGTTGTTTTTTGCGGATCTGCAACAGCGGCTCTCATCTCCATACCCAAGTTCAGGACGTTGCGGTGGCGTAAGGCGAGGGTCAGCGCCTACGTGGCGCTCGGTGCGTCCGCTCTTATCCCCTTACTGCACGGCGTGCAGGTCTATGGGCTAGAATATATGCTCGAGTATTCGGGCATGAAATGGTACCTTGTGGAGCTCCTTCTGTACGGAGGAGGCTGCGGCATTTATGCAGTACGAACACTTTCTTTTCCCTTCCCCTCCGGCCTTTCCGTGATGAGGCAGATATCTGACCTAGGAGTGCAGTTCCGTATCCCTGAGCGCATTGCACCAGGTCATTTCGACATCTGGTTCAGCTCACATCAGATCTTCCATATATCAATTCTATGCGCCATATGTGTGAATGTGATTGCGCTGATGGAGGCTTTCACAGCGTGCCATACGTTGGACATATGCTATATTCAGTCTGTTCATCAAGCTAGGGGCACAAGGTTGTAGGGGCTGAGGTTCAGGACCAGGGGCTCAATGTAACACTTGGTCCATACCACCACTGCATTGCGATGGTCCTTTTGGTCGATACAGATGACAAAAATGCGTTTTTGTCAGCTGTTCTTCATTACCACTATCTATTGAAACTCACGTATTTATATTCATATACGTTTAGCCATATCAGCTAGCTTCTCTATTCATAGGCACCATAGCGAATCTATGGTCCCCGGCAAAACTGAGAAGCTTAAGAGGCTCAAGCATGATTGTAGTTTTCTGGAAGCAGCTGTTATATGTACCAAATGCGGTCTTGCTCTGAGTCTTAAACGCACATGGGCTAAAGAACAATCGAGGAGGCCGGAGACATTGCCAGCCTCCATAGGACATCTCAACAACACGTCATATTCACCAACCCAGATCAAGCTAGATCGCAATTACCATCTTCATCTCCCCCGCCTATCTCACAGTCGGCAGTGGAATATGGCTCGTCGCCACCATTCTTTAGCTACAATGGGGGTATAAAATTGCCTTTGGAGGATTTCTATTACCTTCAGCCTACAGGAGGGCTCAACGAGTCGTACAAACCTGTTTTACGGTTCGCTCATGGTGTATGGCCACCTGGATCTGGCCGATCTCGTCGTCGCAAATATTCTCCCGCTCGAGGGTAATGTAGCCAAAGATGATGATGAGAGTACGGATATGCCGAATACTAAGACATGAGCGAAATTCGATGCTGCAGGGGTAAATGGCCATGATATTTGGCAGCGTTGATGGGTTAATTGAGGATTACATGTAGTCGAAAGGACGCAAGGGTTGAAATGTAGCCATTGCCATAAATTAGAGGGGGTCTTTATGATGGGACATACTAGCATCTCTATAATATACGGAGTATTGATTTAGGTCTACCTACAAGGGAAGGTCCTTAACGATGTAATGTCACCGACGCCTATGATGTTTGGTCATGGAGCGCGCCATTATTTCTAGATCCCTCAACTTTCCCTTATTTACTTAAGTCGCTTGGCTAATGCTTAGCAATTGACGCCAGAACCGTTCGAGGAGACCTTCTTCCTTACGGAGTATATGTTGCGACTTTATTAAGGCTATCCTGATCCTGGTCTCTGTACAGGGTAGCAGGAGAGATCTCGCGATGGGGCGGCTGGTCCGAGCGTGGGCGTTCCACTTGGGCTCGCTTTCTCGGACCTGCACCATTCCTCCCTGCAAGCAACAGTAGCAACAACAACAGCGACTACGTCCGTGCCAGTGACTGACCTGTAGCAGATCATAGTCATTGACGTCCCGCGCTGAGTTATCCAGTAGGTGCCTGTCCTGATCTTCTGATGCGTGGTGTCTGGAGCGACGCGTCCCAAGAGATTGACCACTGACATCCTCGGGCTCCACCACGCTCGCCCCACCTTTCCTCCATCATAACTCCAGCTTTCTCTTCTTCTGCAAGCAGTCTCTTCTTTCGACGCGGCTGCTTCCCCCCCGCTTCTCTATCTAGATCAAAGTTCCTTCGTCACGTTTCCATTACGCAGCCAGGTACGTGTTGACCTTGCTTGCGCTTGTTTGCCCAACTGATCGATCGCATGGTTAGTAGACGGAACTCCCTCTACAGAGCTGAACGATGAGATGGTCCGCGATCAGTACACTAGCCAATTCGGGAGACAAGTACATGTTTGTGGCCCGAATGGTGCCATCATAGGCTACCTGGAGAGTATGTTGAACGAATACACAATGATACGAGCTAAGAATTTGTAGTACATCGATCAGGACCCGAAAACCCCTGACAGGCTGGAACAAATACAATGGAAACCATAAAAGAGGTTTGTTTGCAAGTACTTGTCACTCGATGACACTGGAAGAAATTGTACCTCTAGTTTGGCTGATGTAACCTACCTCAGGTACTCTCGCCAGTCTGATCCAACATTGTGATACGCCCAAGTCAGTGGCGTAAAGCTCACCTTCCTCAGTACACCTCCTGAAGAAAAGACTCGGTCCAGTCGTTGGGTTCTCGTGGCTAGACCTATCGGGATCATATTCCATCGCACAGAAGAATCTTCTTAACAGTATGTCGTATTTCAGTGGAATAACATAATGTCGCAGGCCGGGCATGGTCTCAATGATCCTCAGGAACAACAGCCCTTAGTAATCAAGCTGGGTGATTTAAAGTAAAACCTGTGGGATGGAATACCCCACACTGAAGATAGAACCAATCAACTCACTACTGCTGCTCATCATATTCACTCTAACCCTTTAAGCACGCTCAGTGCGACAGTTATGAGCCCGGAGACTCTTTCGCTACGTCGCACGCGATATTTATCACCATTACCAGCTTTCCTGTCAACCTGGACGCAATGAAATCTTTCTTCCGACAGGAAATTCTCTTCAGAGAAACCGGAACGAAGTTGGACCGGTTGCATTATGCTTACTGCGGGGTTCATCACCAGCCGCGAAAGCAGCAACTACAGAGAAGACTCAGAAAAACTGATATTTTCATAATGATTTCAATAAAAAAGGAAGCTAACGCATTAAATAGAAGTCAACTAAAAAGTGAAGTTAACATTGCCTTTACCAAAAATCATCAAACACAAGATGTCGATCAAAGACCATAACCTCGCTATGCTCAACGCCCGTGAAGACTGGACGAACTGGATTAATTCTATCGAGGACCTTGCCGTGCGTAATGATGTCTGGAACTATTGTGATCCAGAAGGGATCGAAAACCTGGTCTTTACTGCGACCAAACCATCAGACTCAGCGAGCAAGGATACGATCCAGAAATACCACAGCCTCCAGGCTATCTACGAGAGCGAGAAGAAGAAATATGACAAGGTCTCTGATCGCATCGACCTCACGGTGTGCCAGGAGTTCAAGCAACACTACCTCGGAATCCATGACGTCCGCGGCAAACTCATCGCGCTGGCTGATAGCATCCAACCCACTGCGAAAGATCAGAAGCAGAATGTCAGGACCGAGTTCGAATCGCTTAAGAAAGGCCCTGGCAACACTAGTCTTGACAAATGGCTTAGCCGCTGGCCTGCTCTCGTCAGCAACGCCAAGCGTTACAAGATCGAGAATCTCAGCGAGTCACAGATTTGTGATGCGTTCATTGAAGCATCTCGTGAAGTCAACCCACCGTTCTACAACTACATGAAGTCCAAAGAAGCTCAGGTTGAGAACGAGAAGAACCTCATCAGGGAGGCAGCAAAAGCAATGGAGAAGATCTCAAACGCTTTTCTCACCGCGCTTAACGAGATTAACCCTGACCATGCCAGTAACGGCTCTATCACCGTTGCAAGCTCGGCTGATTCTGAAGAGGACGAAAATGATCAAAATGATGATGCCACTATTGTTCAGAAAGCTCAGAATACAACGAACAGAGCTCTCAGGACCTTCCGCAAGCTCAACCCAACCCTCTCCGAGAAGAAGATCACGATCGGATTCTGTATTAGGCAATTCAGAACAATGGCACCACCGAAGGAGAACGCTACTAGGGGACGAGCAGCCCATGCCACATTCCAAGATAGGAAGCATGACTATGGCTGGGACTCGCAAAACGAGGAGAGCCAGCCCCAGCAGAAAAGACAGCGAACACAACCTTCATCTTCGAGCACAAACCCTCAACAGTGCGTCTGTGGCATGTCTCACAAGTATGCTGACTGCTACTACCTAAATCCTTCGAAGGCACCAGAAGGATGGACACCAGCCATCCAAGTCCAATCGAAAGTCATCACTGCAGTCAAAGGGAGCAGGAGGCTTCGGACAAACATCGAAAAGAACTTTAGGAGAAACAAGATCAACCTACCTAAGTTCTGGCAGTCTGACAGTACGGAGAATCAACACAAGACTCCGACAGAAGACGAGACTTCAAACACTGCTGCCGCGTTACCACGCAAATCAAGAGCTGCATTTGTTACGTCAAAGTTCGCACTCAGCACAACCGCAAAAGACGAGTACGGCGACTGCTTTCGACTCGATAACTGCGCGGATACGCATGTCTGCAATGACCTATCTCGCTTCACTAAATACAAGCCTCTGGAAAATGAAGTCATCGAGTTTGGCGACTCAGGCACATACATCACGGGTGTCGGCAATGTCACAGTCCATGTTGATACCCCATCGGGTCCAGGCTTAATCCAGATCGAGAATGTTGCCCATGTTCCCGGATTCCACTGGAACCTCATCAACACGCACTCTCTCGAACAACAAGGCCTCTATTTTAATACTAGGACCTGTTGGATGGAGTATTCGGATGGATCAAATGCCTTCAAGGCAACAAAGTATGGTGCTTTCCGAGTGGTCGAACCTTGCATGAAGGACGCTGTCTTCAAGGCAAAGTCGCACCAAGAGGCTGTGAAGTCATTTGCAATGGCGACCAAGTCGAGAACACCTCAAGTGGCAATAGCATCTATGGATATCTGGCACGCAAGGCTTGGCCATATCCGTAAGGAAGCTCTCGAACACGTGCCTCAAGTAGTCGAAGGAGTCGCACTTGGCACTCACGACTTTGAACGAAAATCTGAGCTTTGTCCCGAATGCCAACTCGGACAGGCGCACCAGCAAATCTCACGTGTACCAACCTGGAGGGGAACCTACCCTTTTGAAAGGATACATCTCGACCTTGTCGATATGGAGGAAGCCTTCAACGCCGACTCCTGGGTCGCTCACTTTTATTGCGACCACTCGGCTTACCACGTATCCTTCAATCTCCCGAACAAGGCTCAAGAGGAACTCCTGTCGGCTACGCAAGAGTTTCTCGCCATTACAAACGACAACTGGGGTTTCACTACGCGGTACATCCGATCAGATGGCGAGAAAGGTCTGGGTAAGAAATGGAAGCATTTCATTACAATGAAAGGAATCATCTTCAATCCATCTCCACCAGATACGCCAGATCAGAACGGTCCTGCCGAACGTTCTGGGGGGGTGATCATGACTATCGCTCGCAAGCTTCGAATACAGGGAAATCTACCTCAGAAACTCTGGCCCTACATCGTTGCTCATGCTACCCGCCTCCTCAATCGCATCCCGGTTCAACGAAAACAATGGCAAACTCCGTTTGAGATGGTTCATGGCAGAAAGCCGAACCTCTCACATCTCAAAATCATTGGCTCTCTCGCCTATGTATTGATCAAGAACAAGAAAGCTCGTCCGGCCAGAGCGAAACTACAAGAAAACGCGCTCACGGGATGGCTTGTCGGATTCGACGCAACTAATATCCACAAAGTTTGGATTCCACACCTCGATCGTGTTATTGTATCTCGTGATGTTCAAATTGACGAGAAAGTCATGTACGATCCACAGCTTGCCACAACTCGTCCTGAATCAGGACAGGCTCTCGCCATTACGGTCAACGAAGTTGATCTGGACGAAGAAGATGTTGAGCCATTGCCTATCACGGAGGATATAGCAACATCAGTTCCTGTTTCGATCCAAACAGAAGTAGAGCCACCTCCACTAGGGTTGCTTCTCACACCACAAAGCTCACCTGAACGAGCAACAGCAGGGGAAATACAGGTTGAACAGCCAGACGTGTTGCGGCCCCCGAATCAAGCAGCTCTCCATCAAGCATCATCGCATCCTCGGACAAATATGGCAGGAGAAGAGGCGCCCAGAAAGGAAGGAACAACGGACGCCGAGGTGCTCCAGAACCTTCGGACAACTTCTGGGAGAAACATCAAACTGTCTCAGAAAGGTCAGGATGCAATCGAAACACTCAAACCGCGCTCCACCCTACATCGAGTTCAGAAGCGAGCACGAAGACAGGCATACGCTCTACGACTGGAACGCGCGAAGCTGGGACATCAGATCGCCCACGCCTTCGCAGCTGCACGGTCAATCCGAATCCATCGGAGGGACCTGCTACCACCACCTGAATTCTGGCATCAACTAAAACGGCACCCTGAGAGAGAAGGCTTCAAACGAGCTGCAGGCGCCGAGATCAACTCACTCAAGGAGAAGAAATCCTTTCAACTAGTTGATTGTCCAGAAGGCAAACAGATACTGCCGCTCAAATGGGTCTTTACCTACAAACTGGATGATACAGGACATCTCATTCGTCACAAAGCCCGCATCTGTGTCAGAGGTGATCTTCAGCACCATTCTGGTGAAGATATCTACGCAGCAACCGGTGCTTATCGAAGCTTCCGGATTCTGATGGCTCTCGTCTGTGCGTTTGGGCTGATATGTCACCAAGTTGACTTCAAGAACGCCTTCGTCAACGCTGAAATGGACGAGGAGATCTACACCACATGCCCACCGGGATATGGTCAATCAGGAAAGGTCTGGAGACTGCTCAAAGCGCTCTATGGTCTGCGTAAGTCACCAAAACTGTGGTACCATGAACTTGTACGGTTCCTCAAAGACCTGGGATTTGAACAATGCCCAGATGAACCATGCATTCTCATTAACAACGAGACTCATCTTGTCTTGTTTCTTTACGTCGATGATCTTCTCATCATCGCACAATCTGACTACCTCCAACAAGTCAACGAATTCAAAGCAGCAGTAAACGGCAAATACGGGATTAAGGATTTGGGAGAAGCAATCACCTTCCTCAACATCAGGATCCTTCGAGATACCAAGGCCAAGAAGCTCTGGATCTGCCAGGATGGATATATCGACAAACTTTGTAACAAGTTCGGGATCGACAAATCAATGAGAACGACAACTCCTCTCATTCCGTCGTACCGTCCCCAACCTTTCGAAGGACAGGCCACTATTCGACAGATAACAGAGATGCAAGAAAAGGTAGGATCAGTTCTGTATGCGGCAGTAGTAACAAGACCAGATGTCTCCTATGCAGCTAGCCAGTTAAGCCAATTCGCTATGAACCCTTCACCAGAGCACCTGCGGTATGCGAACAGAGTTCTCTCATATCTCCAGACCACACGGTACTATGCCATCGAGTTCTCGGGCTCTGTGGATAAGGCCACAGCAGTAGAGACAGGCGATGATGAAGTACTACAGCAGTCAAGCGACGCATCGTTCGCGGATGATCCAGAGACTCGAAGATCCACCCAGGGCTATCTCATGAAGTTGTTTAGCGGGGCAATCATGTGGCAGTCTTCAAAACAGAAGACTGTAACCACGTCAACGACTGAAGCGGAACTGTTATCGCTGTCTCATACAGCGAGGGAGACAATAGCTCTATACCGACTGTTCGGTCAGATACAATTCGATCCAGAACACCAACCACGCATCCTCTGTGACAATCAACAAACAGTGGGACTGGTCCAGAAAGAGAGACCACAACTAACATCAAAGTTAAGACACGTCGACATCCACAATTTTTGGCTAAGACAGATCCATCGAGACGGCAAAATTACAGTTCAATGGGTTCCAACAACAGACATGCCTGCAGATGGCTTCACAAAACCTCTTTCAGCAGAAAAGCATTCTCACTTCGTGAAACAATTGGGTCTGGTTGATATCTCACTGCGGATTGATCCAGAACACGTTTCAGAGGAGGATATCGATCAGGATGATATGCAGATCTCATCTGATACAGACTGAAATCTGGGGGGGTGTGTCGCAGGCCGGGCATGGTCTCAATGATCCTCAGGAACAACAGCCCTTAGTAATCAAGCTGGGTGATTTAAAGTAAAACCTGTGGGATGGAATACCCCACACTGAAGATAGAACCAATCAACTCACTACTGCTGCTCATCATATTCACTCTAACCCTTTAAGCACGCTCAGTGCGACACATAACTGTTGTCGAATCATTTGCTATTCGCATGGGTGTCTCGCGAAGAGCAACAGAACCCAAATGCACACCAAGGAAGCTATCATATAAGGCCCGATTGGCCCGGCTCAGATTACTGTTAGCAGAACGTCGGGGACCCCAGGTCGTACCTAAGGGCGTAGGCGGCTCTTCGAAACGGCTTGAGAAGGCTCTCCGCCGCAAACACGTGTGCGCACTCTGTGAGTCCCTCAAGAGGCGCGAAGCCGACACCCTGGCACAGCTACGAACGTGGAAGGCGCGGGTCAGCAAATACCTGTACTGATGTCTGGGTTTGGTTAGTCCAGAATACAGCTGCTGGGTGGTACAATACATGCTAAGATTACCGAAGTAGTACCATCCACCTGTCTGCGAGGCCATGACTTGGATGTGGGTGGCATCCATCAGCGGCGGTTAGATGCCTCGCTTTTCTTCTGCCTCACTTGGCGAATGTCGTCACTGTGACTAACGATGGCTCAAAGTCTGGTTGCATGTGAAGAAGCAGTAAGACGTCAAGCCATATTTTCAACCAAAAGAGGACATATCAAGTCTGACTGTTTATGCAAGGAAAGGGTTCAATTCATTAAGCGGCCCGTCATTTCCTGTCCCTATGGCACAGTTTCAATCAACTTCGCGCCGGCATCCTCCTGATGAAGCATCTGGACGAGTTCTTCAACGCAAGACTCTTCTCTATCCATCCCAACACACTCCGCATCAAAGCCTCAACGGCCAGGGAGCATCGATGCTTACCACTATTGATCGGAAGGCCCTTCTACATCACTGCGAGATATGCTGCATCAAGAACATGAGGGCTGAGAGCCCAGCCTGGGTGCGCTTAGCCCTGCTCCCCTCTAGCATGCTTTGGAAGCTAGGCCCACCCCTACTTTCCCATTAGCAGCTTGATTACTCTTTGGAATGATGAGCGATAGGTGCCTACAATCACGCACTAAGAAACGTGCAGCAGTTGCGCTTCCGCGGTAAATCAAGGCTCAAGTCAACGGCACCAACCTAGGCTTGGACATAGAGTGCCAGTGGGATTCAAGTGCGGGCAGCAGGTGATTCGAAATTGGACGAGACACCACGGCAATGAAGGCACAGGGGTCATCTTTGGCCGATCTAGCAAGAGAACCTTAATTTGATGTGTATGTTTGAGCATCAAGACCAAAGAAGGCGGCCGCATGCTCCAGATTTACAGAGTTCCTTTGGTTCATTTTTCAAGATAATGAATCGTTGTGTATATGAAATGTGGTTTCGGCTCCGTATCCGTTGGATTGATTATCGGTCTTCTTCCTACTCAGCGGTCCTCCCGTGTTAATAAAGGAAGCAAAGGGATTAGGGTATAACACCCCCTAGAAGGCCGTCGTGACGTCTCTCGTGACATTTCTCTTTCCCAATAATGTTGACGTGTTTCTCATAAAACTTGAGCATCTGGGTCGTGTTAACACGGAAATTGACAAGCTATTGGTGTGACAAAGGAATGGACTACCTTCTGCGGGCACTTTTGGTAGATGGTCTGCGTCTCATGCTTGGTCGTCTGGCCGTTCTTCCAAATAAGACAAACGATCAGTTTTTCATTATCGTCCTCCTCGCAAGTGTCAATCTTCTCAATCTCATCCTCCCACGATCCCGAAGGAGGACTCCACTTCTTCAGGACCGCAGGCAAAGCCTTATCGCCTACATGCGCCTCATTTCGTTTCAATCGCTTGGGCCTTGTGCTGGAAGTGTCATTTGTCGTCAGTCTACGCTTTTTGGTGTTGGCCGCTTTGTTCGATTCCTCGACGATCTTGTCCCTCCCACCTATCGCGTCAAAATACTCATTGAGAATCTCGTCGCCCGATACCCTTGAGACAACGCGCTGATTAGAAAATTGACAGTTAAAGCGGAGATGCTTAGTATGTACTTGAGATTGTCCTCGGGTTCCCAAGTTAAGTCTTTCTTGCTCTCAAAACTCCACTTGACCTGAAACACGAGGTTGCCCTAAAAGGATGTCAGTCTTGGACGCAGCTAAGCTTTACGAAACGCGGTCACATTTTTGTCGATTGCGTGGTTCTTGATCTTCTCTACAATAAAACTGAGATTCGTGAGTATCATACCAAGCTCGTGCTCGTGGCATGCAAACAGCTTACAGGCTATCCTCGAGTTCGCCGTCCTCTTCATCACTCTCGCCCGTAGAAACGCTTTTGGGAGCTTCGACGTTGTCCGGGTTGACAACCAACGTTGGGCTGCGTGAGGTTGACCTTCGGCTCCCCTGAGCGAGAGCCGTAAACTTGCCCTGATTCGAAGATTTGTCGTAGCGGTATTTTTGCTCTCGTCTTGTCCGGCATGCAGCGGGAGCGGGGGCTGCGTTGGTGGGATTGCGTTTGGAGCGCGAACGCGACGCGCTCCCTATCTTGGCTGGTGGCGAAACGTTGGGAGAGGTCGATGAAGGTGATCGTAAGAGAATCTTACCTGGAGGCATCCTGATAGCCTATGAACTGCGCGACTTTGGAATATTGCGGTGCCTCCCCAGGTGAACTCCCTATACCTCGGTTTGTTGTTTCTCATGGACGGATGGTTCACGGAAGGTGGCAGGTCACAGGTATGAGAGAGAACCTTTCCAGATCCGGGCAAGGCGGGGCGCAGGGTGCCCCGTCTCGATTGACCTATCCACATCCCCGAAGGTGCGGGTAAATGTTCAGCTCTCCCTTCGCTAATAAACTATCTTAATTTAAATTCAAGCTTCATGCTCTCAAGGATTCAAACCTCTAATCCTTGTGTCCTTGTAGTTTTAGTAAACTGCATCCTTTTTATCAGTGCACGTTCATTTGGTTCCGAATAGGTCGTTTCCGGAGCAACGTAGCGAACCGCAACCCATAAACCCCAACGCCGCCATGAACAAAGTATATCCGGTGCTTCGCGAACCTATTGGCGAGCCACGACTTATCTTCGGTTGCACAAGTGCCCACGAGCCTGGGTTTATCGACTTTGTGTTACGACATCAGCTTACATAGCTGTGCCCGAACATATTGTTGTTCAATTTCGTTCATTCTTTAGATAATTCTCATCAATTGACTGTTGCCATCTTTGATTCCAGTGAAGCCAATTGTCTGACATTTTGTTGTTTTAACTGATTGCAACAGGTGGCCTGGATCCGCTCGATTTGTAAATGGGAGAGAAATCACTAGATGGTGATCCTACAAGGACATGGTGAAATGAAATTCTGCCTACACGCCTCTTGTTTCTACTCAAAGGCAAAAGCTAGAAGCGGCTTTAGTCTGGGTATTATTGCCCTCACATTCGTAGCATCGCTGGAGTGCCCTTCAGCTTGCTGCTGGAGCTCTCAGACCATGACTTCGAGGCGGAGCGCCCTCATTTCTTTTTGTGAATGGAATTTGTGGGCTCGCCCATGTCCACCGACTTCAGGCCGCAAGGCGAACCTATCGGGTTTCACACCCTGAGCTCGCTTAGGTTGGCCTCACACGGGCCATCTCATAATCTGGCGGCTCAATGACATGGGATCGGCTCATATTGAGCGCCCGTCTGCAGACCCCGGCCCGGTCAGCTTTCGACCCCCCTGGGGTAACCATGATATGGGGTACTCAAAGCCTAGTTACAGCATTGATACCGAACAACAGAGGCAACAGAAAATTTTCCCGGCTCAAGCCTGTGCTTTAAGACATTTTATCACTTAATGGCGGTCTTTATGCCAACTAGGTTACTTTTCGGTCGTTTCTTGTATGTAGCGTCACAAATATGTATTCAAGGAGGGTAGCAAACACATCGCATTTGGATTTCAATACTGGCATCGTCGTCAATGGACCACGCTAAAAGTTTCGATGCTTTCAAGGTGAAGTCACAGAGGCTCGAACAGCATCACGAATCAAGGCAGATGATAATCTTTCTGAAAATTGGTTTGAGGCTTTTCAAAGGAGCGGCCATTGAGGTGTTTGTTTGTTTGTTTGTTTGTATATTTTTCGTCTGGGTGGCTGTAACGAAGCCAGATCTCCTACTGGAGCAAAAGACGTGCTGAGCTAGCTAGGTACAGGGAAACCCCGCTTCCTTCACCATCCAGCATACCAATGGCACAAAAGGTGCTGTATTTCTCAAGCCCGTCACCCGTCAGCGGGTTCGGGGGCAATCTATTGTCGAACTTTTTCCACCGACCAGAATTCTCTCGCGCATCACTACATCTGCCGACGCAGTCCACAATCTCCAGTAACCAAGTTGTAGCTCGTAGTCGACTGTCGCGGCGGCAGGGAAAAACCTCGGGAAGGAATCAGAGGCCGACGGTGCGGCTTGCCTTCAAAGGAGAAAAACCCATCGCAATCGGCGTCGTTGATCGGGAGGATGTCGCTACCGATGCCATGGGCATCGTCCTCCGATATCTAAGGCGTTCTGGTTCTGAGGTGCCGCCATTAGATCCGACAAAGGTGTTGTCAGAGAAGGCGAACTCTCCAAAATTCCTTCTCTGAAAACTGCTGTTAGGGAGCCGATAGCATCCCCGCAGTTTTGTGTGGTCGCGTGGCCTGCAGAAAATCCCGCTCCTAACACGGCACTAACAGTGCGTGCCAAGAAAGAATTTTTACAGGGGAGAGTTCGGGCCATTGAGGTTTTGTTTGTTTGTTTGTTTGTATATTTTTCGTCTGGGTGGCTGTAACGAAGCCAGATCTCCTACTGGAGCAAAAGACGTGCTGAGCTAGCTAGGTACAGGGAAACCCCGCTTCCTTCACCATCCAGCATACCAATGGCACAAAAGGTGCTGTATTTCTCAAGCCCGTCACCCGTCAGCGGGTTCGGGGGCAATCTACTGTCGAGCTTTTTCCACCGACCAGAATTCTCTCACGCATCACTACATCTGCTGACGCAGTCCACAATCTCCAGTAACCAAGTTGTAGCTCGTAGTCGACTGTCGTGGCGGCAGGGAAAAACCTTGGGAAGGAATCAGAGGCCGGCGGTGCGGCTTGCCTTCAAAGGGGAAAAACCCATCGCAATCGGCGTCGTTGATCGGGAGGATGTCGCTACCGATGCCACGGGCACCGTCCTCCGATATCTAAGGCGTTCTGGTTCTGAGGTGCCGCCATTAGATCCGACAAAGGTGTTGTCAGAGAAGGTGAACTCTCCAAAATTCCTTCTCTGAAAACTGCTGTTAGGGAGCCGATGGCGTCCCCGCAGTATTGTGTGGCCGAGTAGCCCGTAGAAAATCCCGCTCCTAACAGTGCACTAACAGTGCGTGCCAAGAAAGAATTTTTACAGGGGAGAGTTGGGGGCCATTGAGGTGTCCCCAACAGGCGACGGGATCCAGGGTAGTTATCCACTGGATGTACTGAACGCACAAGCTTTTTGGCGGCGCAGTGGCCCGTAGCGTGACGTTAGGATGCCCTTCCGCGGTGATAGGTCAGCAACATGACGCGACGCAACCTATCTGACGCTCCTCCCCTCCAACACCTCTTCACCCTTTGCAATTGAGCTTCGTCATCAGCGACACCACCAACCATGACATCGTTAACCTTAGCAATAAGACACCACGCGATGGAATTCCATCAGCAGGTCACTCGATCTACGCCTGACTTGCCAATGCCGCACTTGCTGACACCATACCATATCTAGCTTATTTCGAATCACCGGGTCACACTCGATGCAGCCTGACCCATATACGCGCGATTCACTCCGCATCCTGCGAGACTACCGTGTCAGCTGCCGATGCCTTTACAATGCCATCGCGGACGAGAACGAGATGATATCGTGACGACGAGCGAGCATAAGATTACAGACAAAAAGGTTCCGACGCATCTTTATGACGGACGAACAAGAGTGAATAAAGCGGCGAGCATGCTTTGACCCGGCGACATCCTTTTCAGCGACAAGAGATCAACAATCTTGGCCTTCACAAGGTTAACGACTACACAATCAGCAGTCTTCGTCCACAACCAAGACGCTCCGAATGTTTCAGAAAATGTGACAACCTCCCTCACTCGCAGAGACCAAACGAGCCAATACCGCCTCCCGTTTCGATCGACAGTCCGTCAATCTTCGAGCCGAGCATACAGTCGATAACGACCTGTTCCGCAAGCAATCGACTTCCTGGGAACAGAGACACAAAGCCCGAACGAAGCTCTTTACCAAGTTGTTCCTCGACTGTCAGGCAACAAGCTTGTTAAAGCCAACATGAAGCAACATGCCTACTTTCTGAGTTGCGCATAACTAGGTGGACTGTGTAAGATGGGGTGCAAGATGCTATGAATAGGTGTAGGTTTAATAGAACCGCAGTCTAGTCACTCCAGTCAAGTTTTCAAACCCTAGAAAGGGGAAATGTGTCAAGGCGAAGATACGGAGCATATAGGCAGCTGCAAATGGAACCTCAAACGATCGATATGATCCTCCACGCCTTCCGTACTTGGGACAAAACGAAAGCTTTTCTCTCGGTCTCTTCGCGAACTGCTCCGCTGGCCACCTTGTATCACCAAACAAGAAGGCTGCATTCCTTGGTATGATTTATAGGATTTGTAGTCCTTCTGAGCTCTGGGGCGATGAGGTCGGCCTAATGCTTGGGTACAGCGGCGCCATCGAGGTGTTTCCAGCGCGCTTTCCTAGCCGTAAATAGTCTCGGTCAAAGTGGAATGGCACATTTGCTAGTTCCACTACTCTCGTACCGTTCGTGTCTATCAGATATGTGACACCACAGAACTAGAACTGATGGCTTTCGCGACAGGCGTGAGGAACGGGTGTAACTACATCGCGCACGACTAAGCAAACAACATGGATAGTAAATTCACGAACCAAATAGATCCTGAACAAAAGAACAAAAGAACAAAACAAAAAGCTGCGTAACCGCCGCTATGAACTCAATCATATTCCCCACCTTCAGCAGCCTCATCATCATCCTCAATATCATCAATGACATGAAGGTTCTTCGAGGTGTGTGGGCCTGGAAGCAGTCCGCTGGTTCCTTCGGGACCTGGGCTGTGAGAATGACCTCTTCCTTTGAGACATGAATATCTGAACTGAATCCCACTGCCCCCCTACTAACTGCTTCCCAATAACCCTAGTCTCTATTCCTTTCAACTGTTTTGAATCGTCTCCGAGAGACAAAGTTGCGATCCGCATCAAGAGATGATAACTCTCCGAGACCCTGTATCCATGGATATTGTCGCTCCTAGATGACCTCCGAATTCTCCCATGATTTCCTATCTGGTCAGATACTTTCATCTGTCAAAGTGGCTAAGGTGCTTACTGAAACCTCGGTTCGAGTCATAAGATGCGTTGCGCGAAAAGAGAGTCCCTCTGTTACTCCTTCGGATGCAAGAGGCATACTTGGTTCTCCTTTTAGGGTGAAGCCATTTGGATGGCAAAGTAGCCCGTCTAATGTCACTTTTGAGACATGGTGGAAGTCGTGGCTCTTGAGGTGGATCGATCTGGGAAAGTGGAGCTGGTGAAGTCCCCTCGGAAGATGAAGCATTTGATCTCCCAGGCAGGGGGACTCCAAGCTGCAGAAGCTTTCATTTATATCGAAGCCTTTACTGACCAAGTTCGCCCCCAGAGAGTAAGGGAACGTCCCCACGTTTGTGTATCTGCATGGTTGTCTGAGTCACTGAGTTGATGAAGACGTAAGGAGAAAGTCGCAGTTAGGGCCAGAATAGGGGTTATTGTGACTTTTAAAGGTTTGCACGCCTTGGTTTCAGCCCCTACTTACCTAATACTCGGAAGTCCGGGAAATCAGGAGGCAGTATTCGGAGATAGCCGTTATCAACTCACGATTGGCTTTTGCCGAAATCATACACTTGTGCAGTCCTGTTACACAATCACTTGTATAAACAGCTGAAAAGAACAAGTCAAGTTCTTTAGTTGAATCAGGGGCACTCAATTCGTCTCTCAAGGTTCTGATGTTTTGCGATGTGTAAAGGCTGCTTGCAAAGATCTGACTTTCTATAATCACGTAACGTTTCCCTTGTTTCGTGAATGGCTGTTCCCATCGGCGTTAGCCCTGAAAACCTATCGTAAGGCCTAACCGTTGACGCTTTTATTAAATAAGAGATAAGAGGGATGGGGTGTTACTCATTTGCTCTTAAAGTAGCTGTAGGGCTGGGGTCAGCTTTTTATCTACACTTTCTGGGCCTAAAACGCACTCGTGGTCGAAAGATCTATAACCAAGATATAATCGAGAGACTTATCATCCAAGCTCGTTCTGCTCTTGCTTCCCAATCTCTAGGGCGCTCAGGTCGCAGTTGTTCCACGCCAGGGCCACTAAAAAAGGCCTCTTTTAAGCTGTTCCAACGGCACACAAGGGCATCTTGCCCTTCTCGAAGCTGAGGGCCTTTATTCCGGTTCCTCACGTACATCCATCGGTCGCAGCCTGAAGAAGATCGAAGTTACAGATATGATCCATCATGAGGATATCCGTCATTATCATAGACAGTGTTCAAGTATGCTAACAGACAAAGAAAATGAGACTATTGCTGCACATATCATCTGAATGTAAGGCTCCATCTACCCGCCACCAACTTCGACATCGAAGATGCAGAAAAGACCTTCCCCTACCGCCAAGATCCTGATTCGAAGAGCGTCAGCAAGATGTGACGGCCATCCTGAGATCGATACATCGGTACTGGAGGTAAAGAACAAGGTCCATTATGGACTATCATGAAGCCGGAGTTCCGCACAGGAACACGTCTTTGATATATGACGCCAGAAGGATAGCCCGGCTATATGTGAGGGCCACCTTTGTCTGCGATCATGCACCAGACTTTCGAGAGCGGCCACTACTCGATTGACCTGTCTGGTCTAAGTGCATCACGATAAACCAGGCCTCACGGGTGGCGCCAGTAGCGATCAGGAATGTGCGACCGCTCATATCGAAATGAATTCCTTGCACATGTTTCGCGCTGTAAGGAGCACAGCAGTCACGCAACGAGATCGTGATGTTGTCGAAGAAATGACTGGGCGACATATCGCTCGACGTGGGCGACCAACGATGCTGACAAAGCCCGATCAAAAGACAAGATAGTATGTGCCGTTCTCGCTCGTCGCTCTCGACCCGGTTTCCTTGCTCCCATAATCGATAATAAGTCGGCGTTGGAGGAGATCGAGGGCGTTGACGGAGCTAGTATCCTGCGCTCCATTTGGCTTTCTTGAGACAGGGCTCTCACTGGGCTAAGTACCCCTATTCTTCCTATTTCTGCCTATTCATGATCATTACTATTTTCAATCGTCTGACCAATTACTGGAGAAATCAAAATCTGATCAATCTTGCGGCTTTTAATCCAATGGGTACTGGCAATTTCTGAGAGCCCTTCTGCAGACCACATAGAATCAAAGCTTGTTATACCATTGGTTAAAGCCTTCAGTAGCTGTACTTTAGCAATGCCAATTGGGGCATCACCGGAAGGATTCTCCTTCACACTATCATTATGCCCAGGGGGCATGGCGGCTGTTTGTCTATAACTGACTCTCCACCGCCAGAGCATGCTCTACCTGCACTCGGACCTGTCACAAATCAGGTTCAGGAGATCCTTGAAAGTGATCCTTGACATCACCGGCCATCCCCTTTATAATCGCCGTCACCCTCAATTTCATTCTTCTCCTCTCCCTGGCCTTCCTCAGCTTCTCTATTGCTCTTATCATACACTTTTATTTCGGTCAAGCCTGCCGATACTTCCGCTCGGGAGCGCCCCAAACGTGCTTGAGATTTTCTGGGTTTGAAATTGTATGACCTCCGCTCCATAAGAGTTGGAGCCTTACTATTCTTATTCAACCAGCGAATACAGCTGCACTACTGGCAATAACAGTTGTCATTGACCCTTCGATGACGACACGGTTGTTTCAATTGAAGAAGTAAGGCCTACAGCGTTGGACGACTGAACGAATCTACGGCTATCTACCGAGACTTCACGCGTATGCTCGTATCATTCAAGCATGGCTAAGAATGAATCTGAATCATCTAAAGGCACCAATGACAAGAATCGTAAACTGCCCGACAAACGCAGGCAGCTTAAATTCTGTTTGAGACCGAAGCATATTAGGGGGTCTCCGACTCTTACGAAGCCCAGATTGCCTAAGGAAGCCAAATCACCGAGTAATCACGCTTGAACCCAAGGCACCACTGAGGTTACTATGTGTATTTCCCCTTGGGACTTGAGTGCTATGCCGAAGGCGTTGCCTAAGAAAACAAGAGCTTATAAAATTTCGAAAAACCAAACCTTTACGGTGCCGAAAGGGCCAATACGTAAAGAATACAGAGCGCTGAAATTCTTTAGGTAGCAAATAGCAAATATAATAAGCAAAACCAACAAAACCCCCAACATGCTAGATAGAAACAGAAAAGGAAACAATAAACAATTTTATTAGCCGAGAGTAGTTACTGTGACTATCTCTAATTACTTGAAATTTCTTCCTGATGGATAAGTCGCCCACCCTAGTTATGGCCCACCCCTAAAAGCGTAGCCAAACCTCTAAATTCTCGATGGGTCGTGGTAGCTAAACGGCCAGCTATACCACTACGTGTCACCTCGGATATTTCAACACCAAAACGCGGCGGCGACGTCGTAAAGCTATTTGCCGAGAAGAGCGGCTCTCCTACTTCACGACTGTCTATTCGAAAAGCCGCTGCGGCGTTGGATAAGGTTGCGATGGAGGTTATACTAAGGGACCGTGAGATCGAACGCTTGCGGGTGCAACTCGCCCAGGCAAAACCGGCTAAACGTCGTAAGATCGTCCAAGATCCGAACGAACGCTTTGCAAGCCTTGCGCAGATACTTGCGCAAGCTAATCGAGAGCCTCAACAACGTGCTCGGAAGGCAAGAAACGCGGTACAAGAAGTCATTATCGTGGAGGGGGAGAGTAGCTCTGAGTCGGAAGAGGAACCGGCACAGGCTCGACGGTCGGCACGCAACCGGCGACCAACAAAATGCTATATGGAGCGAGATTCAAGTGCAGACGAAGAAAGCGACTAAAGAGCGCCAAATGCGATTTTCCTTGTATTTTTACCATTTAATTTGACTTTGTTGCAACCTAGTTACGTCGATATACCAGTTATGCGATGTAGGCTAAATAGAGCGGGCCAAAGCCAGGGGTGGGCCAAAACTAGGGTGGGCGACTTACTTGCGTTATGTCTCGGTTCTCATCTGTCAGCAACACAGTCTTATATATGAATTTTTGATATTCTGTAGACCTCTAGAGAGTAAGTTTCTATACCGAGACTAGAATCGCGTACAGTTAACTCTGGGTTTATCGGAGGCTGTCTCTCATAAGGGGTGGTCTGTCTTTCTCTGAGATTTGGATTTAAGAGAGGCGACCAATGCGGAAGAAGAAGAATCTGGAGCGTGTCGGGCGAGAGTTCACAACCACTTCACAGTGACTGATGCCAACCTCAGCCTCGGCCTCAGAAAGGAAAGGGTGGAAGGATGCTTCGATGTCTTGTCCTCGCCGTACGATTGCCATGCACATCTCCTTCTCCCCTCGGTTTTGCACTATTCGTACAGCCCGTGTGGGACAACCAATGATGCATCGAGAATAATTCTTCAATGATGACGAGTGGACTACTCAAGCCCACTCAAAGTACGGTATTTGGTATCTTTAGATAAGCAAGACGGCGGTTTGGGTACAGACGGGAGGAAGGAACCATCCCTGAACAGGTGTACATGTATTTGTGCGAGAAGCGGTGAACACCCGCTTCATGAGGCTAAGAAAGCACACTGAGGCACTTTCCTGGGATCAGGGACTAATAAACGGCTTAGCGGTAGCTATAGCACATGAATATACAACCCCAAGTCTCATCATCGCTTGTACGCCACAAACACTAAGATAAAGGACGAAAACTCCTTGTAGATACATTCTTTCCTACTCTTATACCGGCTAACTGAATCATATGCCGCCATGCTTCCGTGTGTAGCTACGCCGAAATACAAAAGCCGGGATTCCAATCTGTATCGGCGTTATTTCCTAGCCCTCTTCTCCGCCTACTATAAGCCGAGTCAACTTGGATATCAGTGCAAAATGGCTCACATGGTGCTCCTCTGGCTGTCTTCTTGACCTATCCGTGGGAGTGTCAACTTATGCTACTGAATTTGACTTCAGTACCTATATACCATATACAACCCCCCTTTCGACAGCCCCACCCTTTCGTCAAGCAAAAAAAAAATAGCACCACCAAAATTCGTCAACTTCACTTATACGAAATTTGGCCAGAATAAATAGCTACCTAAAAGAAGCTTCTTTTATTGATTATATAAATGAGTGGAGATAATTATTTTGACCTGTTGAGCATGTGCTGGGCACGCGATATATGCAAGTCATGCTATTGAAATATTTTCAATATGGTCACTAACCTCCTCACCGCTCTTTCTCGTGATTTTTGATCTTTACCTTCGACAACAGCAGAAAAATGCCTAAATCACGACTTAAATGGGAATATACAGAGGACGATATGGCTGACGCCATATTGGACATTACCGATCATGGTTTTTCACCCCCTCAAGCGGCCCAGAGAAGAGGAGTGCCCCGAACGACCCTCATCGATAGACTTAACGGCCGTGGGGCCGCTGAAGACCAGATCCAGCCTCGCCGACGTTTGTCCAAGAGCCAAGAAGATAGGCTCGCTTTCTGGATACTCCGTCAGGAGTCCTTGGGCTATGCTCCGTCCCAAAGTCAGATCCGCGCTTGCGTCATGGGCCTGCTGAGACAGCAGGGCGAACATCCCGACTTAGGACGTATCTGGGTGATCAAGTTTATCAATCGCCGCACAGACTTAAAGACCAAGATGGGTAGACGTCAAGAAGCTAAAAGGTTCGACTCTTTCACACCTAGAGCGGTTCATTGGTACTTTGATATCCGGGATGGCCAGTATGGCTGGATCAAGCCTGAAAACACCGTCAACGTTGATGAAGGCGGTATTATGACTGGTTTCGGCAAGTATTCACCTCTATTACTTGTCGGTGCTTGCATTTTGACCGACTAATTCTCTTCATTCAGGTCTAGATAGCCTGGTTGTTGGAAGCGCAGACCCGAAGCGCAAGGCCTTCCTCAAGGGACCACAGACTCGGAATTGGACTTCATTCATCGAAGCTATCACTGCTGACGGCCGCGCTTTAGTTCCTGGCATAATCTTCAAGGGGAAGGAACTGCAGAAACAATGGTTTCTTGATGAGTTCAAGCAGATAGCAGACTGGTATTACATAACTTCGCCCAACGGGTGGACTGATGACCACATAGGCATTGAATGGCTTGAAAGAGTTTATCTGCCCCAGACTACACCTGCCGACGAGTCAGACGCGAGATTGATCATCTTAGATGGTCACGGAAGCCATGCAACAGTATGTCCTCCATTTCCCCCATCTCACGATCAGTGCTGAGTGATGGAAGGATGAATGGATGGCCACGTGCTTTTTGAACAACGTTTATTGCTGCTATCTACCAGCACACTGCTCTCATGGACTCCAGCCACTAGACAATGGAGTCTTCAACGCGTTAAAGGCTGCATATCGACGAGAGCTGGAAAAGTTCGCTTCGTTGACTGATTCCGCTCCGATGGACAAGGTCAATTTTATTAGGGCCTACGCCAAGGCTCGCCGAGTTGGAATGACCAAGAAGAACATACTGTCAGGCTGGAGGGTCACTGGCAACTGGCCGATTTCGCGTTCTAAAGCGCTGCGACACCCTGAAATCCAACAAGACAGGCCAAACAGCGGCCCAAGAGTGACTCCTGAACCTAGGCCGTATCTTGGTTCGGACGATACTCCACAGACGAGCCGTCAAATTCGAGATCTTGGGCTGAACAAAACACCAAAAACGCGGAGACGGTACAACGTGATAGCCAAGGGCTTTGAGGCTCAACAACAGACAGTAGCGGCGCATACGCAGAGGATTGCCAGCCTAGAGGAAGAATTGGCTCGGCTGAAGAGAGGGAAGAAGAGGAAGGCGGTACCGAATCCTAACAGGCGTTTTATGACTCTCGGGGAGACTTTAGCTGTTGGAGAAGCCATAACTGAAGGGGAGACTCAAAATGAGTCTGTCGTGGTGGAATCTGTCTGTTCAGACGAGCGAGAGTCAGAATCAGAGGCTAGCTCGGTCATTGAAGTGAGAGAGGAAGCCGTACCCCAGCAACGGACCACGCGGTCAGGACGGCTTATCAAAAGACCTAAATTCCAATAGAGATAGTTGTTCGCTATTGTGAGATGAGATATTTTGCACATGTCCCTCATTTTGGCCGAGTTGTTTACAAGTGAAGTTGTCCATTTTTGGTGGTCCTCTTTTTTTTTTGCTTGACGAAAGGGTGGGGCTGTCGAAAGGGGGGTTGTGTATGGTAATGCTTAATAGTAATGTGCACGATAAGCGAATGCAACAGCCCCCCTTTCAGCTTAAAAGCAGTTTTTGAGATAATGCCTAATAATCAATTCGCATTAACACTAGCTAAGAGTAATAACGTTATATATTAGCCCGAACTGTCTTAATAATGAAAGTTGATCTCCTTATCCCTTTGCCATGATATCGTTGGAGTCATCTCACGTTGCCTTGACTTTTTTCCGTAGGAAGCTCAAATACTTATCTTGGCAATTGTGGAGGCATATGTAACGGTTACACCCAACCTGTACGCCACGATGCAAAAGATTGGTTAAGAACTGCTATTGTAGCAATTACGGTGGTGCATACAGCTGCGTATAGGAGCTTACTGTGAGCCAGTTTCAAACCTGTTCAGAACTGGAGCTTGGAAGAATTCCTACAAATAGGAGCTTGCCTCAGAGTATCAAGACACCGAGTGATGACGGTCTATTCCAGAGCTTCGCCAGGTTTCGTACTACTCAGGAGCTGCAAACTACCAGTGAGTCGTTTTCAAGGTGAGGAGATGTGTTATCTATCACTCTCCAGGGTTGGAAGTCTTCTTTGTTCACCAAGGGTCAATTGTCAACTTAGCCCCCTGCTTTATGGCTTTTTCTTGGAAGTTGGGTGTTCATTGGTGTTTATGACGTCCTTGACCGGGATTTTCATATCGTTTGCTGAATTCCGCAACGCACTTAGATTGCTAAATGGTAGGCTCTATCTTATACTCTTTTCTGTAATGTATCGATTCCCTCACAGGTCTCTATTTTCGAGGTGTTGCCCAAAGGGCTGGGTTGCGGCCCATACACATGGGCTGGCGCATCAAGAGCGCACGGCATCCCTTCTGGTCAAGAGTCAAGGAATTCGTCTTGACTCTTCACCAGTGATAGCATTTCATCTGGAAACTTGTCCCCAGTGAAGTAGCCGGGGAATCTTTCGGCCAATACGTCGATTGTAAGCAAGAAGAAGGGGTATTCATCCAGAATTTGCGAAAGCATTGAATGCGGCCAGTAACTCTCATGTATCCGTATGGCCAGCATTTGGACCTTTCCGACATACACTCTACAGGTTACTTCTGGGAGGCCAACTAGAGTATCGCGCCAAAAGCTAGCGACAGTTTCTACTTTCAGCGGCGTTGATGCAGCTCTAAGTTGAGTTGTTCTGTCCGTGCCGGGATTGATATAGCTGATACGGGTGTAATCTGAGGTGCGAAGTTCGGGTTGATGTAAGTTTTGTAGATTCTCAACTGACGCAATGAGCTTCTGGTACTTCGCTGCTTCACGTGTGAACTCCAGCCTCCACGACGAGAAATTCACTCCCTTTTGCAGTGCCTTTTCCTCGAGGTGCTTTGCGAGTGCTCGATGATCGGCTTCAATAGCAGTGACCACATTCCTTTCCGAAACACCATAGAAGCCTATAAAATAGTCCGTCAGACTATGACTTCCTCGGATGATTGAAACATCCAGGGCGTTCAGTTGCCGGTCGTAAAACCCAAGCTCCCAGCACCAAGCTACACGTTTCCAAGATGAGTAAAGGACCGTGCGGTAGCGACGGTGTCCCTCCTCGTGGTCCAGGTCCTCCAAGACATCGATAATCTCACAGTCCTTTAAACCAAGGGCGAGAAGGGTACCGAATTTGGGTTTAGGATAGCAGTGGGTCCGTTGAGATGGAAAAAGACGTTTAATTGTGGATTGAATTCCACATCGTAAGGTTGTATTAACTCTGCCCAGAGGAACCAGGCTGGACAAGTCAAGGAGCAACACTTCCTTAAAGATCATATCTTGGACCTCTTTTGGCAAATGTAAAAGTGGGCTTGTATGATGTCTGGCCATTTTCGTGAGGTCGCAGTATTAAGAACACCCTTCAAAGGCAGAAAATTCAAAAGGAGGGAAGACAGGAAAGAAATGACCGAAATTCTTTGAAATATTCAGGTTATTATTCTTTATATTCACATGAAAACCTTCCGGTATTTCCCAATCCGTAACCAGTGCCCGTGTCTTTTTACACTTCTAGGGTGGAAAAAGCACAAGATGCATTGGCATTCAGTAGCTCAAGCCGAGCTATCCGTACCAAGGCAAACTGCCTGGTCAGCTGAAGGCAGCAGGTTTGAATCCCACGGCCCTGGAACACCCCTCCTTGTTTCTCTCTCGTTCAACTATTTAGCCTGAGTTACTGCCAGCATCAGCTAATCATTCAAGGTGATTACAAAAACAAAGCCAATCTACCAATTGGCTAGTCATCGCAATGCATCACATCATGGATGAATTGGCCATGAAGTAGAACTGATCAAAACGCAAATCTATGACCAAGTCCTCAAGCTTATCTAGTTTGATCAAAGATAGAAGGGACGCTCCTGCTAATCGTCGAACTTTGAGCACGTCTTTGGTGCTAGCGAGTTTGACCGAGTTCTGCGTCAGCCTGATCGTAGATATGAGATCAGTAAATTGCGACATAGCCCAGCCCATATCGCTCTGAGACTGGCTCGAAATCTAATTTTTAAGCCTAACAGATATTCAAAAGAACACACCGCGTCATAGTACGGAAGAGAGAAGTAACAGAGAAATAAAACCGCAAAGCATATCTCAAACTGGTACGGTAGGCTCGCTGTGATACTTATTTATTCTGTGAAACTGATGAGGTCTGTCACACCTTGCGAAGCATTGATTTTCTGGACTTGGCATGGAAAGTCCATAAAACATGTATAGAATCTTTCTCTGTACAATAGACTGGTAAATTCTTTTGATAAACAGAGACTTGGTTATATGAACATCCTTTCTCCGAGGTCACATGTTGGTGGGTTTGTTAGAACGACCATGTGCCTCACTCGCGCGATAATACTGTAGGGTTACAAATTTAGTTCTTAACCATTGTTTGATTTTACCAAAAGCTCCATTAATTTAAGGCCTGAACTCTCAAGATGCAGTAAATTATCAAGCCTCTGCAGAATCTCCCTTCGTCCGTCGCAAAGGTTTGATGATTCTGGCCAGGTGCAATTTTGTTGGTACGTAAGAAGACAAGGAACTGGTGAAAATACTCTAGAAGGGCAATTTAAACGGAATACTGGGGTTATCGGGAACCATATGAAAGAGATAAGTCAGCTTATACTGCTGGAAAACCCTTCCTGCGGGGTTTTAACAATGGCATGGCTCCAGCACTCTGACCCCCTTTACACCTGAGGACATTCACAGTTTTCGCGATGCTCATGTAGATATACCGTATGGGCACTGCTGAGGTGTCTGGTGCCTTAACGTCTCTCCATAGTCCTAGCAGCGGCTTATTTTCGATTGGAAATATTCCTGTCATGGTGGCGGTGCTCAGCCGTGGACTCCTGACTTAATCTCGGGGCGCAAGCCCAGGACTTACCTTTCGGACAGTGAGACCTGCAGGGTTCACGAAAAACCAACCAATTACTATTTTACAGCAGGGATTAGTTAACTCAGTGACTTTAGGGGATCAGGAAGCCGTATGCGGATAGGCCACTGGGTTAGGCAGCTCCGGGAATCTCCTCATATATCGTCTTGGCATGGGTTTTAGTGCAGGCCTTCCTTGACATTATAGTAAGTTCGCTGTATGTGACACCAAAAAAAGGAAGTGGACAGTCTAAG